>NC_092168.1:15570933-15780933 GCF_045791955.1 Oncorhynchus clarkii lewisi
ACACACACACACACACACACATTCTTGCCTGTAAAGGAGAGAGAGATCTGGGGAGGTGGTAGGCAGTTGACGCGGTGGCTCCTCTGAGCTGTCCAGAATGATTATGGTCTGGCATCTCCAAGTGTGCAGTGGTCTGCAGACAGGCAGTGGGCTGACAGGGGGTACTGAAAAGAAGGGGGAGAGAAGGGTACTGATGTAAAGAGCACATAACCCCTTATTTACCTCTGTTTCAAGGACATGTAATGCATACTATAGATGTGCACACCTACATAAGCGCACATGCTGTTAGCACCCGCACCTAGACAGATACACACACCCTAGTGCATGTCATGTAAACATACAGTCATCAAGCTGTATACACACACCCATTCACATGCACGCCCTTACCTACTTACCTGAAGTCTCTGTGTGAGACCAGTGTGACAGAGAGACAGCAGGGTGTCCCAGTGTGTCCTCCCACCTGCCACCCCCCACTCTTTACTTGGCGGGAAAGAGACAGGGACGAGATGAGATGGGGAATGAGGGCAGTGTGGACCATGCCTTTTAATGACCCTATTTTTCCTCCAGTTTCCCAGGAAGTGAGACCAGTGAGTCTTTCCAGGAAGGACCCAATATAGCGTGACACGTGTGGTGTGTCTGCCAGATCAGGTTTGTTTCTTGCATTTTAATGAGAGAACACAGAGATTTGCAATTTTTATTTTATTACTGCTGGCTGGACTGCTGCTGTTACGTCCGTTGTTGGAATTAGACCAAGGTCCAGCGTGGTATACATTTTTCCTTTATTAATGAACACCAAGAAAAACCAACAAATACAAACGAACGTAAAGCTATATGCAGTGCAGAAAGCAACTACACACAACTGAAGGTGGGAAAAAGTGCTGCCTAAGAATGATCCCCAATCAGAGACAACGATAGACAGCTGCCTCTGATTGGGAACCATACCCGGCCAACAAAGAAATAGACAAACTAGAATGCCCACCCAAATCACACCCTGACCTAACCAAATAGAGAAATAAAAAGGCTCTCTAAGGTCAGGGCGTGACAGCTGCTAAGCAAGCTAGGGGTCTTCAATTCCTCAGTTGGTAGAGCATGGCATTCGCAATGCCAGGATTGGGGGTTCGATTCTCAGTTAATGCCATTAGGACGCATACAATGTTCTCTATAGCTTGTTGTTGACACCTATCTGTTCATTTCATTGGCTAGAATGGTCCCATCTGATCTAGCCTCCTCCCACCTGTCTTCCATCTTTGTGGACATGTACAGTATTTCCATTGTTAGAGCTGTCAATCGACTATCTTGTCAATATAGTAGACCATCTTTGGTAAAATTAACACATTTGTATATGTATGGCTTTGTAAGACTGACCAACCACCCAGCATTGGAGTAATTAGAAGGTGTATTTCCCTGCTTTTGAGAGGATACTGTAACCGGAGAACTGCGCTAAGCTAATGATATGCTAAAATATATCATCTCCAAACTGCACGCAGAGACATAAAAGTGGTATCCATGAGTTCATTTGACTCTGGGTAAGTAGGAAAATGACCTAAATCTCGAATTCTCACAGTATCCCTTTAATAAATTATTTGCCTGCAGACAGAACAAATGTGTCAATTTTGCACATGATTCACAGAACTACCGCATGCCAAAACCAGAAGAAAATAGGCGGGAGGAGGATAAAAACCTAAATTATGCTCACAAGTCTATCCTCTCTCCCTGCGGTGGCCAAGGACCCTATTTCCTCAGGTCCAGATTACCCAGAATTCCTGCCCACTTTAATTTAGGAAGTGCTAGAGCATAATTTCCAGCCTGCCTCTTTCCTGTTAGAACTCTCTCTAGAGCCAATCGACTCCTTTGCCTTTTGCCAGCTTCTTCTTTCTCCTCTTCTCCATTTCCCCCTCCAGTGTGCCATCCTACAGGCCTCTTGAAATAAGAGGCTGTCTCCCTCAGCCTTCAGATTGAGAGTGGAAATGGAGGGTGGAAATGGAGGGTGGAGGAGGTTGATGAGTCATGGCCTGCTAAGCTGTGTAATGGCTGCCATGCCATCTCTGGTAATTGTAGCCCATCGTGTCCCTTCGTTCCTGGTGTCCGCTGTGACAAGCAGGGTGACAGTGTGCCAGCCTGATCTCTCCACAGATGAGGACACACAGCTGTGGCAGGGTGGAAAGAGGAGGAAGAGAAGAGAGGAGAGGAGGTGTCGTGTAGTAGGCTCAGTAACATAAGGACACGATAGGTATAATTAAGTGTACGTTTACTCGGCGAGATTAGCACTCCATCACCACATACATCACCACCACATGCATACTCTTCTTCGACATATCACAACATAATCTCAGTAGGCACTTCAGATCTGTATTTAATAGGTATGTTATAATGCACTTGGGTAGTGCAGCAGAACACAACAGCGGGAGAGGGCGAAAGATGAGTGGTGTTCTTTCTCTGAACATGACAATTATTTGGAACAGCTAGGTCCAGTGCACTTTGAACCCTTTCCCTTCATTTCATCCCACCCCGTTCGGCTCTTTCCTCCTCCCTCGTTCCCTATCTCCTTCAGTCCTCGCCTGTCGTGCTCGGTGCGGTAGCCAGGGACCACTGTGTGAGTGGTCATGATCATCTCTCAGTTTGATCCCTTCATCATTAAATGGACCGTGTCAAGCAAACACGGTTAATTACTGTCCCTTCAGCGATAGAGAGGAGGATGAGAGCTTACACCTGCATGATCTGGCCAGACAGACAGACGGACGGCTTGGCGTCAGCGGCAACCTGGAGTGGTGGAGCGATGCGCTCATCTTCGTACTGTGACTCAGTAGCACCTCAAACCAACCTGCTATTCTCTCTCCTCGATTCCAACGGGATTCCTGGAGCCATGTGAGGATGAAGTTAAATGTTCCAAGCATGGAGGGAAATTGTATTGTGTACAACATGAGATTTTGATGTATTGAACTCATCCTGTACATACCAGTCTAGAGCCTATGCAGTAGTGCCTAACCTTTTTCGGTTATTGTTCCACCAACTGAATTTTACTCTGCCCAGAGTACCCCTGAAGTACCCCCTCCTGCATTTTACCAGTAGGCCTGTGGTCTCATGAGTCTTCTCATGTACCCCCAGGGGTCCTAGTACCTGGTTGGGAACCAGTGGCCTATAGCATAGACAAGGCAAACAGTAGTTTGTATGCAGGTTTTCAGAGTCCACTCAGATTCTGAAAACTTTGCAGTTGCCTCTTTTTTCCAGTGAGGGAGAAACATGTCTGACTGTAGTTGTGCTTTAGTCGTTCGGTACAAAGCTCCATGCTTTCTGTTTTCTGCTCTGAATTATTGAAACGACTTTCAACAGAGTTGAGCCCCTCATGAAAACACAGAGGATTTTTATTCTACTTTATGGGTGGAATTCTGAAACACAGCACGAAGAGCGTATCAAACATGGAACATAACGTCTATAATCCATATATTTATCCATAAACTAACACGACTCCCTGATTTGAACATGTTAACTAGGAGACTAGGCAGTTTGATCATCCCAGCATTGGCTCAGAATGTGGTCCTCTGTAGCTCCATTGGTAGAACATTACACTGCCGGGATAGTGGGTTCGATTCCCAGGACCTCACGCAAGTACAATTTATGCACGCATGACTGTACATTTCTTTGGATTAAAGCTTCTGCTAAATGGCATATATTACAATATTTTTTTGTTATTACCACATTGTGTGGAAAATAAGGTAGGATAAGCCTTTAGCCCTGGCAAGGAACGCTAATAAGTAGTGATAATCTTCATAATGAGGGCTACATTAGGCTAAGCCTGGGATATCACACCTCAACATATTACTGATTAACATCCACAGATATAGCCAGGGGCCGCGCACACACACACACACACACACACACACACACACACACACACACACACACACACACACACACACACACACACACACACACACACACACACACACACACACACACACACACACACATATAGTTAAACATGTCCACACACGTCCGAACACACACAGTTAAACATGTCCACACACGTCCAAACACACACATATAGTTAAACATGTACACACACACACTGTCATCTCTGCCAGTTTTCATCCATCTAACAGCTTCTTGACATATTTTAAAGACATTGCAGTCAGATTGACATGTCATCACGTTCACCGTCTATGTTCTATGTTTACGTATCTCTCCTCCCCCTTTTCGGCTCCTCTTCCTCCTCTTCCTCCACACTCCCTCCTCCTCCCCACCTCCTCCTAGGGGGGAACATACACTAATCAAACAGCGATGGATATCTATTTTACCGGTGTCATATCAGCAGTCTGTGGAGCTCCTCGGCTGCCATTATCTCCCCTGTCAATCACATCTACTGGCAGATACAGCTTCCTCCTGTACTGTGTTGTTGACCACGTTGCAAATGTATTCATTTTGCCAATTATTTGACTTCTCATATACAGTAGTTAACGAGACGAATCTTGATGAATCTTTGGGCTCATTTTGACATAGATCTGTTAACATGATCTTAGAACATCTAGTTACCAGAATGCCATGACTATTCAGCAACACCACATATTAAGTCCTGAGTCTGATCCATACTGTCCTTTTCATTTTCCTCCTCCAGTGTAGATGAAGTTGAAGGAAAACAGGCTGGAGATGATGACAGGGTTAAAGTAACTAGCAGGCTAGAGATGATGGCAGGGTTAAAGTAACTAGCAGGCTGGAGATGATGACAGGGTTAAAGTAACTAGCAGGCTGGTGATGATGTCAGGGTTAAAGTAACTAGCAGGCTGATGATGATGTCGGGGTTAAAGTAACTAGCAGGCTGGTGATGATGACAGGGTTAAAGTAACTAGCAGGCTGGAGATGATGACAGGGTTAAAGTAACTAGCAGGCTAGAGATGATGGCAGGGTTAAAGTAACTGGCAGGCTGGAGATGATGACAGGGTTAAAGTAACTAGCAGGCTGGAGATGATGACAGGGTTAAAGTAACTAGCAGGCTGGAGATGATGACAGGGTTAAAGTAACTGGCAGGCTGGAGATGATGACAGGGTTAAAGTAACTAGCAGGCTGGAGATGATGACAGGGTTAAAGTAACTAGCAGGCTGGAGATGATGACAGGGTTAAAGTAACTAGCAGGCTAGAGATGATGGCAGGGTTAAAGTAACTAGCAGGCTGGTGATGATGACAGGGTTAACATAAATCAGCTGGCTGGTGATGATGACAGGGTTAACATAAATCAGCAGGCTGGTGATGATGACAGGGTTAACATAAATCAGCAGGCTGGTGATGATGACAGGGTTAACATAAATCAGCAGGCTGGTGATGATGACAGGGTTAACATAAATCAGCAGGCTGATCACTTGGTGAAATGTCACAGCCGGTAATCAGGCTCTGAGCGCCTGTCAAACAGCATTACCAGACAGACAGACAAACAAACACAAACATCCAGTACTCTTTACTTCTGACTAGAGGCCTTCCCTTCCACCACATACTCCAGATTGCTCTGCAATTGAGCCTGTCGCAAAAATGTTGCTTTCAATAAAGGAGCCTACTAGAGTTGAATTAGCAAATGAGAGATTGGAGTGGTGATGTTTAATTGGGTTTTCTGCACTTTTGAGGTAATCATCTTGTTTTGGAAATGATGTTCCTGATGGATTGTGCTAATAACTTGCTGGTCATGGTGGGTTTGGTATTGGAGCAGACAGGAGCTGGCATTGTGACACAGTGGCAAAGACAGACAGACAGACAGACAGACAGACAGACAGACAGACAGACAGTCTGCTGAACCACCTGATACAGTGGTCAATATATACATGCCATACACCATGCATGTTTATATTAGTCAGTGTGGCTTTCTAACATCGAAACTATTCCGTTCTTCCTGTGGCCCTGGCAATACATCCTACTAACGTAATCACCTCTGTCTAACCTCTCTCTCTCTCGGTCGGTCGGTCGGTCTCTCTCTCTCTCTCTCTGATCATAGAGTTTTTGTGTTAGAGACTCTGTCTCATCTGAAATCTTGCAGCTGTTGGACTGATTCATGTAAATATTGGAAATTTAGATCGTTTAGATCATTTCTAGACTTGGTTAATAAAAAAGAGTATGTATGGAAATAATGTGAATAGATCTGACAGAGCTGGCAGAGGAGGGGGGTGTCGCCATATTCAGAAAGAACAACTTGAACGTTGCTGTGTGTATCATCACCTCTGTCCCCAAACTATTTGAACGTCTTGTCCTAAATGTGGGCCTAATAATACCCAACTAAGGTTAAGATTGGGTGACCTTAACCTGGATTGGTTGATGCCAGTGTCAGATAGACTGAAATATATTTGTACTGAACATTTTATTTACTCAACTGATATCGGAACCAACTTAAAACACCCTGTAAACTCGACTCTTTTGGATGTCATTCTGACAAAGGCTCCTCATATGTACAATATACTGTACAGCCAATTGAATCTTTGCTAACGAGCTCAGTGATCAGTGCCCCATTGCTTGCATTAGAGATACTAAGCTACCTAAATCGCGTCCACACATTATTACAAAGAGAAATTTCAGCACTTTTAATGAGCAACATTTTCGATATGACCTGGTGAACTACAATTAGGAGTGTCTATCGTCAATATCTGATTTAGATCAGGCCCTTGAATGTTTTACTCTGTGTCAGATAAGCATGACCCATATAAAACATGTAAGGTAAGGAACAGGTGTAACCCATTGTTTCATGAAAGAAATGTAGCTTGGGCTAAGGCTAGATTGACTGATTCTAGTTCTGACTGGCAGTCCTTCAGACATTTGAAAAATAGATGTGTTACTCTGGTTGGGAAAGCAAAGTCAACATACCTCTTGAATTGTGTGTCTGAGAGTGGTGGAAATCCAGCAAAAATCTTGAGTGGTCAAATCTTTGAAATAAAACTTCACCCCCTCATTGCCCCAGCAGGTTATGATAGCCTCTGGTCCCATAAAAGACAAACAATTACATTTGTGGTGCTTTTAATAACCATTTGGCCTAAGCTGGCCCCCTATTTGAAAGAATGGTTTCTGAAAATATCTAAAGTTGCACAAGAGGGTGTCCTTTATTCACCTCTAAACAGATAACAGAGAATGATGCTCTTCCAGGAACTCACTCTTTTTCATTTGAACTGTTTTATGTCAGTGATGTACCAAATGCCTTGCAAAACGTATGTACAAAAAAAATAAAAAATAAATCTACTGGAGCTCAGTTGCTTGATCCCTTTCTACTGTAGTTTTCCGCCTCCCTCATTGTTGAGCCTTTGACCCACATTTTTATTATCAATTGCTTCTGTTGCTATCCTCAAGATATGGAAGGAGGTCCTCGCCCTTCACAAATGTTGGAATCCTTCTGACCTAGATAACTACTGCCCAATTTCTAATCTATCTTGCCTTGCAAAAAAAAATATTAGAATCACTGGCAATCTCTCAGCTAAGAACGCCAAGAACGATATTCTTTATGTTCACCGGTCTGTTTTTACACCTGGACAGAGGACCGTTTCAGCAGCTACGCCCGTCTTCAATGATGTGTTAAATTGCTGAGATCCTAGGACTCATTGTAGTGCTATATTTATAGACCTATTCAAGGCCTTTGATAATGTCGACCATCCCCTACTCATTCAGAGGTTGTCTGAAATGGGCCTCGACCAGGCGTCTTGCAGGTGTGCTCTCTGACGGTGTCAAGTTACCGTAGCGTTACTAAAGTTGTCCTGCATGGGTTGATTTTGGGACCTGTCCTCTTCACTATTTATACAGTGCATTCGGAAAGTATTCAGACCCCTTGACCTTTTCCACATTTTGTCACGTTACAGCCTTATTCTAAAATCCCCTTCAACCTACACACTATACCCCATAATGACAAAGCAAAAACAGGTTTTTAGAAATGTTTGCACATTTATATATTTTTTTTACACAGAAAAACCTTATTTACATATGTATTCAGACCCTTTGCTATGAGACTCAAAATTGAGCTCAGGTGAAACCTGTTTCCATTGATCATCCTTGAGATGTTTCTACAACTTGATTGCAGTCCACCTATTGTAAATTCAAGTGATTGGACAGGATTTGGAAAGGCACACACCTGACTATATAAGGTCCCACAGTTGACAGTGAATGTCAGAGGAAAAACCAAGCCATGAGGTTGAAGGAATTGTCCGTAGTGCTCCGTGACACGATTGTGTCGAGGCACAGATATGGGGCAGAGTACCAAAAAATGTATGCAGCATTGAGGGTCCCCAAGAACACAGTGGCCTCCATCATTCTTAAATGGAAGAAGTTTGGAACCACCAAGACTCTTCCTAGAGCTGGACGCCTGGCCAAACTGAGCAATCGGGGGAGAAGGGCCTTGGTCAGGGAGGTGACCATGAACCCAATGGTCCCTCTGACAGAGCTTCTCTGTGGAGATGGGAGAACCTTCTGACAACCATCTCTGCAGCACTCCACCAATCAGACCTTTTATGGTAGAGTGGCCAGACGGAAGCCAACCAGGAAAAGGCACATGACAGCCCGCTTGGAGTTTGCCAAAGACACCCAAAGGACTCTCAGACCATGAGAAACAAGATTCTCTGGTCTGATGAAACCAAGATTGAACTCTTTGGCCTGAATGCGAAGCATCACATCTGGAGGAAACCTGGCACCATCCCTACGGTGAAGCCTGGTGTTGCAGCATCATGCCGTGAGGGTGTTTTTCAATGGCAGGGACTGGGAGACTAGTCAGGATCGAGGGAAAGATGAACAGAGCAAAGTACAGTGAGATCTTTGATGAAAACTTGCTCCTCAGGCTGGGGTGAAGATTTGTCTTCCAACTGGACAACGACCTTTAGCACAAAGCCAAGATACCTCAGTAGTGGCTTCGGGACAAGTCTCTGAATGTCCATGAGTGGCCCAGTACACAGCCCAGACTTGAACACGACCGAACATCTCTGGAGAGACCTGAAAATAGCTGTGCAGCGACGCTCTCCATCCAACCCGACTGAGCTTGAGAGGATCTGTAGAGAAGAATGGGAGAAACTCCCCAAATACAGGTGTGCCAAGCTTGTAGCGTCATACCCAAGAAGACTCGAGGCTGTAATCACCGCCAAACGTGGTTTATGTAAATGTGTAAATGTCATGTAAATGTAATATATATATTTTCTATAAATGATCAAACATTTCTAGAAACCTGTTTTTGCTTTGTAATTCAGCCTTTAGTTTTAACGCCAACCATTGTTTTCGTATAATTTACAAACTTCATTAAATGTTGAATCCTTGGTGCCAATAGGGCAGTTTAGAACACAGATGAGGGATGAATTCACTGAGGTTTGCAAGAGTTTTGGTGGTTTATTTGTGTTCAGATCTGGTGTGTCTGATTCTTGTTTGCTGTTTTGTTGATTAACCACCCATGACTGTATTTGTTTGTGACAGAGACATGCTTGTTGCAATTCATCCATTTCCAATCCTTTGGCCTTCACCAATTGATATTCCAAGTGAATATTTGATCATCTAAATTACATTTTTTTAACACAATACAACAAGTATTTAATAAGACCTTATTTTGAGGGCCTAGTTTTACCCAATACAGTGGTCTGAAACTCGTGTTTTACAGACCTGCAAGTCACATTATGATAGCTTGCAAAATGAGTGTGGATATTCAACATTTTGAATTTGTGTTCAGCCACAACATGCATTCAGAATGACTGTTCAGCCAACCCCCAGAATGAGATTAAGCTATGAGACTACCTAAACCATCTAAACTGGAACAACCATTTCGGTAACAGGTGCATTAAGTCCAAGTAACAGGTTGGAATAGTTTAGAAAAATAGATGTTATTTATATTTGAGTAGCATAAGATTAATTAATCAATCAAAACATAGATATTGAAACAAATAATTCTAAAAGTCAACCCGCAATAGAGCATGCTGGGAAATATGATAATGACAGGTGTGGTTTTGGTTAAACACTGGTTCTTAACACAAACACTGGGGTTCTTTTAAACCAATGAGTGTTAATTTAACAGCTGAATCAACACTGGAAATGTTACACTGAAAAATCAATACTAGATAAAACTTTCCAATTTGCGGTTTAGCGTTCCCTATCTCTGAGTCACCACTTTCTAACTTGCCTCTCTCTCTCCCTCTCTCTCTCTCTCTCTCTCTCTCTCTCTCTCTCTCTCTCTCTCTCTCTCTCTCTCTCTCTGTTTCTGTTTCTCGGTCTCTCTCTCTGAGTCACTCTCTTCCTATTCTTACCCCTCTATTTCTATCTCAATATCCCTCTCACTGCCTGCTGAAATCCTGTTGACTCATCACACCAAATTAAATAACTCAAGAATAGTTGACATTTGGTTGAAATTGACTCTACTGGGAGTTATCTTAACCCTAGAGAGAGAGTGATACGCTCCCTGGAGTTATTATTGATAACTGTAGTTCATTGGGAAGGAGTACTTTTAACTCAATGAAAGGGAAATGTCACGATTTTTCAACATCATATTCATCATCTTCAGCATCAGCCCAATATCAACATATGTGAAAATTGTGCGTTTCTATGTTTTGTAGTAAAATAGACAGAGAAAGATAAGTGTTTTCAATGACATCATCAAGCAGTTAGCAGACAATTACTAATGCCAAATTCACACGATGAACACCGATGATGTCATTATAAACACGTATCTCCTATCTTTAAGAGTAACCAGAGACAGGGAGTTAAATATTTTAAAAAATAATTCCCAGCATGCTCTTGAAACGCGCGGGATATGAACTCAGGTCTCCCAGGGGAGCAACCAATGTCTTAGACCAAGAGGACATGTCCTTTTTGGGCTAAGGGCAAACGCTGGTTTTGAAGTTCACAGGCGGGTCTACTTCGTCACGCAACCTCGTGTGACACATTCACTTCCCCCTTTGACCCCTCCCCCGCGAGAGCCCGCCCCACATTTGGCGCCAATGTAACACTCTGGATAACACCAGAGTAACACCACCGTCTTAGACTAAGAAGGAAATGCCTTTTGGACTGACCGTGACCGATTCATGTCCACGGCACTCTGTTGCAGGTTGATTTCTTGTCTCTTGCACATTGACTGTTTCTTTAAATGTGATGCTACACAAAGATACGATACATGCAACTCATCCAATCTGTAAGGGGTTGGATTCATAGCAGCTGTTAGTGAGATAGTTGTTCCAGTTTGATGTTGTTCGTCTCCATGTGCTGTATCGTCTTCCCTACTCTGACAGGTGTTCTGAATGCAAGTTAGGGGTGATGTCAAAGTGCCGGATATCTTCCTGTGAGATGGCTTCCGACAGAAATGGGATATCTTATTGCAAAGCACCATCATGTGAAACGTTCAGAAATGTTCAAATAAGGCTTTACATCATTCTTACTCAAAGGAAGTCAGCTGAAAGAAAAATGTGCTCTGCTGCAGTTGATTGTTAATTAAAAACAACACAGAAAAGTGTCAAATGGCAAGGGAATTGATCAAAAATGATACTGAAATGAGTAAAATGGCAATTGGAGTTCAATTCAAGAAACTCTCAGAGTTTAATATTTACTCATTTAGTGTCGTTTTAACTCCCAAAATTTCAACCCCATGACTAAAATAGTGTTGAAATTTGACTCCATAGGAGTTGAATTAACTCATGCGATTTTACTACGTGGATGTCATCTTATTTTTGTATTCATCCACAACCCAGCTATATCTTTACACTAACTGATTCACTAGGAATGGGATCATTTGTTTGGTTTACCAAACTCCTTTACTATAAGCTTTTGGTGCCAAGTTGGCACCCGATCAAAACTCAATCTCGACCCCAGTTGGCCAACCTCTCCTATGTCTCTGGGTAGCATACACAAGGCCACGGCCCAGGCTGCTGTGTATTAACAACCATACTGTAAGTGAATGCATCCCAAATGGCACTCTATTCCCTACATAGTGCCTTATAGGCCCTGGTAAACAGTAGTGCACTATATAGGGCATACTATGCCATTTGGGATACAGACAGTGAGAGCAGGCTGGCACAGAGGTAATGATCCATCTTAGACAGCAGCAGCCATTCTGGCATCTCCTGTCCTGGCTGTGTGTGTGTCTCTGTAGTGGCTCCCATGCAGTCTGGGTCCCATGTGTGTGTTTATCAAACTAATTAAACCAGGACCAATTAACAGGCAACCATGCAGAGAGCACAATTAGACCTAAAACCCATACCATCCATTCCCATTCATACCATCCCTTCTCTCTCTTTTCCCTCGTACCATCCCTTCTGTCTATTTTCCCTCCTACCCTCCCTTCTCTCTCTTTTCCCTCATACCATCCCTTCTCTCTCTTTTCCCTCCTACCCTCCCTTCTCTCTCTTTTCCCTCCTACCCTTCCTACTCTCTCTTTTCCCTCGTACCATCCCTTCTCTCTTTTCCCTCGTACCCTCCCTTCTCTCTCTTTTCTCTCCCTTCTCTCTCTTTTCCCACGTACCCTCCCTTCTCTCTCTTTTCCCTCCCTTCTCTCTCTTTTCCCTCGTACCCTCCCTTCTCTCTCTTTTCCCTCGTACCATCCCTTCTCTCTCTTTTCCCTCGTACCATCCCTTCTCTCTCTTTTCCCTCGTACCCTCCCTTCTCTCTCTTTTCCCTCCCTTCTCTCGTACCCTGCCTTCTCTCTCTTTTCCCTCCCTTCTCTCTCTTTTCCCTCGTACCATCCATTCTCTCTCTGTTCCTTCGTACCATCCCTTCTCTCTCTTTCCCTCCCTTCTCTCTCTTTTCCCTCGTACCATCCCTTCTCTCTCTTTTCCCTCGTACCATCCCTTCTCTCTCTTTTCCCTCGTACCCTCCATTCTCTCTCTTTTCCCTCCCTTCTCTCGTACCCTCCCTTCTCTCTCTTTTCCCTCCCTTCTCTCTCTTTTCCCTCGTACCATCCCTTCTCTCTCTTTTCCCTCGTACCATCCCTTCTCTCTATTTTCCCTCCCTTCACTCTCTTTTCCCTCGTACCATCCCTTCTCTCTATTTTCCCTCCCTTCTCTCTCTTTTCCCTCGTACCATCCCTTCTCTCTCTTTTCCCTCGTACCATCCCTTCTCTCTCTTTCCCTCCCTTCTCTCTCTTTTCCCTCGTACCATCCCTTCTCTCTCTTTTCCCTCGTACCATCCCTTCTCTCTCTTTTCCCTCGTACCCTCCCTTCTCTCTCTTTTCCCTCCCTTCTCTCTCTTTTCCCTCGTACCATTCATTCTCTCTCTGTTCCTTCGTACCATCCCTTCTCTCTCTTTCCCTCCCTTCTCTCTCTTTTCCCTCGTACCATCCCTTCTCTCTCTTTTCCCTCGTACCCTCCATTCTCTCTCTTTTCCCTCCCTTCTCTCGTACCCTCCCTACTCTCTCTTTTCCCTTGTACCCTCCCTTCTCTCTCTTTTCCCTCGTACCATCCCTTCTCTCTCTTTTCCCTCGTACCATCCCTTCTCTCTCTTTTCCCTCGTACCCTCCCTTCTCTCTCTTTCCCTCCCTTCTCTCGTACCCTCCCTTCTCTCTCTTTTCCCTCCCTTCTCTCTCTTTTCCCTCGTACCATTCATTCTCTCTCTGTTCCTTCGTACCATCCCTTCTCTCTCTTTCCCTCCCTTCTCTCTCTTTTCCCTCGTACCATCCCTTCTCTCTCTTTTCCCTCGTACCCTCCATTCTCTCTCTTTTCCCTCCCTTCTCTCGTACCCTCCCTTCTCTCTCTTTTCCCTCCGTTCTCTCTCTTTTCCCTCGTACCATCCCTTCTCTCTCTTTTCCCTCGTACCATCCCTTCTCTCTCTTTTCCCTCCCTTCACTCTCTTTTCCCTCGTACCATCCCTTCTCTCTCTTTTCCCTCCCTTCTCTCTCTTTTCCCTCGTACCATCCCTTCTCTCTCTTTTCCCTCGTACCATCCCTTCTCTCTCTTTTCCCTCGCTTCTCTCTCTTTTCCCTCGTACCATCCCTTCTCTCTCTTTTCCCTCCCTTCTCTCTCTTTTCCCTCGTACCATCCCTTCTCTCTCTTTTCCCTCCCTTCTCTCTCTTTTCCTTCGTACCCTCCCTTCTCTCTCTTTTCCCTCGTACCATCCCTTCTCTCTCTTTTCCCTCGTATCATCCCTTCTCTCTCTTTTCCCTCGTACCCTCCCTTCTCTCTCTTTTCCCTCCTACCCTCCCTTCTCTCTCTTTTCACTCGTACCCTCCCTTCTCTCTCTTTTCCCTCGTACCACCCCTTCTCTCTTTTCCCCCGTACCCTCCCTTCTCTCTCTTTTCTCTCCCTTCTCTCTCTTTTCCCTCGTAACATCCCTTCTCTCTCTTTTCCCTCGTACCCTCCCTTCTCTCTCTTTTCCCTCCCTTCTCTCTCTTCTCTCTCTTTTCCCTCCCTTCTCTCTCTTTTCCCTCCCTTCTCTCTCTTTTCCCTCGTACATCCCTTCTCTCTCTTTCCCTTGTACCCTCCCTTCTCTCTCTTTTCTCTCCCTTCTCTCTCTTTTCCCTCGCACCCTCCCTTCTCTCTCTTTTCCCTCCCTTCTCTCTCTTTTCCCTCGTACCATCCCTTCTCTCTCTTTTCCCTCGTACCATCCCTTCTCTCTCTTTTCCCTCGTACCATCCCTTCTCTCTCTTTTCCCTCGTACCCTCCCTTCTCTCTCTTTTCCCTCACTTCTCTCTCTCCTCTCTCTTTTCCCTCACTTCTCTCTCTTTTCCCTCGTACCCTCCCTTCTCTCTCTTTTCTCTCCCTTCTCTCTCTTTTCCCTCGTACCCTCCCTTCTCTCTCTTTTCCCTCCCTTCTCTCTCTTTTCCCTCGTACCATCCCTTCTTTCTCTTTTCCCTCGTACCATCCCTTCTCTCTCTTTTAACCTCGTACCATCCCTTCTCTCTCTTTTCCCTCGTACCATCCCTTCTCTCTCTTTCCCTCGTACCATCCCTTCTCTCTCTTTTCCCTCGTACCCTCCCTTCTCTCTCTTTTCCCTCCCTCCTCTCTCTTCTCTCTCTTTTCCCTCCCTTCTCTCTCTTTTCCCTCGTACCATCCCTTCTCTCTCTTTTCCCTCCCTTCTCTCTCGTTTCCCTTGTACCATCCCTTCTCTCTCTTTTCCCTCCCTTCTCTCTTTTCCCTCGTACCATCCCTTCTCTCTGTTTTCCCTCTCTTCTCTCTCTTTTCCCTCGTACCCTCCCCTCTCTCTTTCTCCTTCCCTTCCCTCTCTCTCTCTTTTCCCTCGTACCATCCCTTCTCTCTCTTTTCCCTCGTACCATCCCTTCTCTCTCTTTTCCCTCCCTTCTCTCTCTTTCACTTCGTACCCTCCCTTCTCTCTCTTTTCCCTCCCTTCTCCTCTTTTCCCTCGTACCATCCCTTCTCTCTCTTTTCCCTCGTACCATCCCTTCTCTCTCTTTTCCCTCCCTTCTCTCTCTTTCACTTCGTACCCTCCCCCTCTCTCTCTTCTCTCTCTTTCCCTCGTACCCTCCCTTCTCTCTCCTCCCTTCTCTCTCTTTTCCCTCGTACCATCCCTTCTCTCTCTTTTCCCTCGTACCATCCCTTCTTCTCTCTTTTCCCTCGTACCCTCCCTTCTCTCTCTTTTCCCCTCCCTTCCCTCTCTCTTTTCCCTCGTACCATCCCTTCTCTCTCTCTACCCTCGTACCCTCACTTCTCTCTCTTTTCCCTCCCTTCTCTCTCTTTTCCCTCGTACCATCCCTTCTCTCTCTTCCCTCGTACCCTCACTTCTCTCTCTTTTCCCTCCCTTCTCTCTCTCTTTCCCTCGTACCATCCCTTCTCTCTCTTTTCCCTTTCCCTCCCTTCTCTCTCTTTTCCTTCGTACCCTCCCTTCTCTCTCTTTTCCCTCGTACCATCCCTTCTCTCTCTTTTCCCTCGTACCCTCCCTTCTCTCTCTTTTCCCTCCCTTCTCTCTCTTTTCCCTCGTACCATCCCTTCTCTCTCTTTTCCCTCGTACCATCCCTTCTCTCTCTTTTCCCTCCCTTCTCTCTCTTTTCCCTCGTACCATCCCTTTCTCTCTCTTTTCCCTCCCTTCTCTCTCTTTCTCGTACCATCCCTTCTCTCTCTTTTCCCTCGTACCATCCCTTCCCTTCTCTCTCTTTCCCTCGTACCATCTCTTCTCTCTCTTTTCCCTCGTACCATCCCTTCTCTCTCTTTTCCCTCGTACCCTCCCTTCTCTCTCTTTTCCCTCCCTCTCTCTCTCTCTTCTCTCTCTTTTCCCTCCCTTCTCTCTCTTTTCCCTCCCTTCTCTCTCTTTTCCCTCGTACCATCCCTTCTCTCTCTTTATCCTTGTACCATCCCTTCTCTCTCTTTTCTCCTCCCTTCTCTCTCTTTCCCTCGTACCATCCCTTCTCTCTCTTTTCCATCCCTTCTCTCTCTTTTCCCTCGTACCATCCCTTCTCTCTCTTTTCCCTCCCTTCTCTCTTTTCCCTCGTACCATCTCTTCTCTCTCTTTTCCCTCCTCTCTCTCTCTCTTTTCCTCTCATACCCTCCCTTCTCTCTCTCTTTCCCTCCCTTCTCCCTCTTTTCCCTCGTACCATCCCTTCTCTCTCTTTTCTCTCGTACCCTCCCTTCTCTCTCTCCCTTCTCTCTCTTTTCCCTCTCGTACCCTCCCTTCTCTCTCTTTTCCCTCCCTTCTCTCTCTTTTTCCCTCTCTCTTTCCCTCGTTCCCTCGTACCATCCCTTCTCTCTCTTTTCCCTCATACCATCCCTTCTCTCTCTTTTCCCTCGTACCCTCCCTTCTCTCTCTCTTTCCCTCCCTTCTCTCTCTTTTCCCTCGTACCATCCCTTCTCTCTCTCTACCCTCATACCCTCACTTCTCTCTCTTTTCCCTCCCTCTCTCTCTTTTCCCTCGTACCATCCCTTCTCTCTCTTCCCTCGTACCCTCACTTCTCTCTCTTTTCCCTCCCTTCTCTCTCTTTTCCCTCGTACCATCCCTTCTCTCTCTTTTCCCTCCCTTCTCTCTCTTTTCCTTCGTACCCTCCCTTCTCTCTCTTTTCCCTCGTACCATCCCTTCTCTCTCTTTTTCCCTCGTACCATCCCTTCTCTCTCTTTTCCCTCGTACCCTCCCTTCTCTCTCTTTTCCCTCCCTCCTCTCTCGTCTCTCTCTTTTCCCTCCCTTCTCTCTCTTTTTCCCTCCCTTCTCTCTCTTTTCCCTCGTACCATCCCTTCTCTCTCTTTTCCCTCCCTTCTCTCTCTTTTTTTCCCTCGTACCATCCCTTCTCTCTCTTTTCCCTCCCTTCTCTCTTTTCCCTCGTACCATCTCTTCCCTCTCTTTTCCCTCCCTTCTCTCTCTTTTCCCTCGTACCCTCCCTTCTCTCTCTTTTCCCTCCCTTCTCCCTCTTTTCCCTCGTACCATCCCTTCTCTCTCTTTTCCCTCGTACCATCCCTTCTCTCTCTTTCTCCCTCCCTTCTCTCTCTTTTTCCTCGTATCCCTTCTCCCTCCCTCTCTCCCTTCTCTCTCTCTTTTCCCTCGTACCATCCCTTCTCTCTCTTTTCCCTCGTACCATCCCTTCTCTCTCTTTTCCCTCGTACCCTCCCTTCTCTCTCTCTCCCTTCTCTCCTCCCTCCCATCCCTCTCTCCTTTCCCTCGTACCCTCCCTTCTCTCTCTTTTCCCCTCCCTTCTCTCTCTTTCCCTCGTACCATCCCTTCTCTCTCTTCCCTCGTACCCTCACTTCTCTCTCTTTTCCCTCCCTTCTCTCTCTTTTCCCTCGTACCATCCCTTCTCTCTCTTCCCTCGTACCCTACTTCTCTCTCTTTTCCCTCCCTTCTCTCTCTTTTCCCCGTACCATCCCTTCTCTCTCTTCCCTCGTACCCTCACTTCTCTCTCCATCCCTTTCTCTCCCTTCTCTCTCTTTTCCCTCGTACCATCCCTTCTCTCTCTTCCCTCGTACCATCCCTTCTCTCTCTTCCCTCGTACCCTCACTTCTCTCTCTTTTCCCTTCTCCTCTTTTCTCTCCCTTCTCTCTCTTCCCTCTCACCCTCCCTTCTCTCTCTTCCCTCGTACCATCCCTTCTCTCTCTTTTCCCTCGTACCATCCCTTCTCTCTCTTTTCCCTCGTACCCTCCCTTCTCTCTCTTTTCCCTCCCTTCTCTCTCTTTTCCCTCGTACCCTCCCTTCTCTCTCTTTTCCCTCCCTTCTCTCTCTTTCCCTCGTACCATCCCTTCTCTCTCTTCCCTCGTACCCTCACTTCTCTCTCTTTTCCCTCCCTTCTCTCTCTTTTCCCTCGTACCATCCCTTCTCTCTCTTCCCTCGTACCCTCACTTCTCTCTCTTTTCCCTCCCTTCTCTCTCTTTTCCCTCGTACCATCCCTTCTCTCTCTTCCCTCGTACCCTCCCTTCTCTCTCTTTTCCCTCATACCCTCCCTTCTCTTTCTTTTCTCCTTTCATTCCCTCCCTCTTCTCTTCTCCTTCATAAAACTAAATGCAAACCCCTTGGCATGGTGTCGCTGGTTGGAGCAAAAGTCCCAGAATGTTTTCATGAGTTGTGTTTCTTGTGTCATTGTTCTGAGTTTTGTCACACCTTCCAATGGCATGTAACATGTTCAGTGGCTGTCCAGTCATTACAGCGAGAGGGAGACTGGAGGGAAAGAAGGAGGAGTGGTAGACAGGGCGCCAGGGAAAGAGGGATGAGAAGAATGAGTTACGGTCCCCCCTCGCTTGTCACTCCCTTCTCCCTCTCATCAACCACCTCCTCCCTCCTGGGGAACGAATGGGAAATGGGACGGTCACGGATTGTTAATTCTGCCGATCCCCCGCCGCCCACGAGCCCTGCTCAGCCGAACCCCCCCCCCCGCACAGCACGCCTGTCTGCATGCCTTGCACGCTCCCTCACTGGTGATAATGTGCATAGAGAATACACATGAAGCATAGAGGCTCACACAGCTAGACACACACTGAG
Organism: Oncorhynchus clarkii lewisi; assembly: GCF_045791955.1. Taxonomy (NCBI): domain Eukaryota; kingdom Metazoa; phylum Chordata; class Actinopteri; order Salmoniformes; family Salmonidae; genus Oncorhynchus; species Oncorhynchus clarkii. Next base: position 15,589,744 of record NC_092168.1, read on the forward strand.
TTTCAAAGGTAGGCATACATACACACAAACACACACACACACACACACACACAAAAGAGGCCGTTCTTGCTAATGTTCTTGAAATGTGCTTGTTTAAAGGCTTTTGGGAGTGTGATTACCTGCAGTATTGATTTTGATTAGAAGTGCCTCCCTAACTAGAGAGAAAAAAGAGATGCCCAGCCAATCTCAATTCAAGTGGACAGCCACAGTTGTACTTAATACATTGGCTGGGCCTGGAAACAGTTCTTTCGCCATCTTCTCTTTATCTGCTGAACATGGATGCATGCGCATGGAAGGCCCTGTCCACTCGATTTTACTCCGAATTGCTCAACCTTGTTGCTGTGCTGTTAGCAACAGCATGTTTGACAAGCACGCTGCACACATGTTTATCTGTTTTATATCACACTGTTTATCGTGTCTGGGAGTAAAATTAGAGGTCCCATGACCTTGTCCTTGTCGGAGGTGTGTGTGTGTGTGTGTGTGTGTGTGTGCGTGTGCGTGCGTCTGTGTGTGTGTGTGAGAGGTGGCTGAAAAAGCAGTAGCACACCTCCTGTGGCACAGATGTATCTGTCCTGACACCTTGTGTTGTCGCCTTATGTAGTCAACCAGAACCCTGCCTCTACAGCCACACACCTCTGTTCTACAACAGATAGAGAGCAGGGCATCAACATACTGTACTGGCTGAACACTGGTTGGGTTGGCCTCGTTCATTAGTGTGTGTATGGGGGGGTGGGGGGCAGAAACAAACATAATCAAATAGCACTTTGGTTTCCACTGGGATGTGGGAAATTGTTTTTGGCTATCATTTGCTTTGCTTTGAGATATAATTGTTCTGGAAACATGATTGCTCTGGAGATATGATTCTTATAGAGATATAATTGTTCTGCAGATGTAAATGTTATGTCCATCCCCACCGCTAAACAGGGAATAGGGCGCAATTTGGGATGCAGGCAGTGTGTCTTAAAGTGGCCTGATATCCTCTCCTGGGGTCCGCTCATTACTCCATCCCTCAGGCATGTTCTTTTTGACACAGAGAGAGAACTTCCACAACAATAACAGCCCACTGGGCAGAAACTGTGTGAATCAACGTTGTTCCAACGTCATTAAAATATATATATATATACAGTTGTGATGACGTTGAATCAATGTGGAAAACTGATTGGATTTGTAAAAAGGCATCAACGTAAAGGAATTTAGTATTTTGAACCTAAATCCAATTACATTTTTTTTGTGTGTTCGTTGCGTCCCCCCCCCCCCCCCCCCCCCACACACACACACACTCCACCCCTCCTGTTTCTCCAGTCCTATGACTCATTGTTTAAGAGAGCTACTCTGGAAAGTTAGCCATGTTATCCAGGGAAAGAGAGGACAGAATGGGTGTAAGTGTGGTTTTACAAGACCACTAATGTACTTTATTCACTTCACTCCCGAATTCAGTGTTTAATACAGGAACGCTACTCACCTAGAGAGTTCATTTCATTCCATATTTTATTACACCTAACCAGGAGAAATAATGTTTCAGTGTCCTGCCCTGCAGCCTACGACTATTATATCATTTCTAAATATTCAGCTGGCTCCAGTGGAGGTCGGTGCCGTTTAAGATGAGAGAGGACAGTCTTTTTTTTATGAGCATGTCCTTATTTCTCCTACAGCATATCGGATGACTGTCATTCATATTCCGCTCACCCTGCTCAATGTAACGTCGATCGGTTTAGGCTACTACATGATTCTCGAATGTTCCCTGTACCCATCATGAGGTTGCTACAACCTAGTCTATGACTGAACGTTTGGAACGTAGGTGCACACAGGTCGAGAGAAACAATTTGAGTAATAAAGGTGGCAGACCTTTAATACCGCCTTGTACACTCTTGCCTTGCACACGCTTTCATAGCAGCCACATACAAACAGCATTGATCACTTTGCTCGTATAATTCCTCTTCACATCTCTATGCTCTCCTCCTCTCACCTTTTCCCTGCGCTTGTGGACTTCAGTGCACAACACCTTCGCTGTCTGTGACCAGGAAAAACATATTTCCAAGCCAAACCTTCATATCATAACCAATAACCACTACACACAGCCTACATCGTTGTGGTCACCGTATTAGCTAACGTCATAGTCAACATAGCTACTAGAACTAACGTGCTAGTAAACTCGCTACAATCATGCAGTGCAGTGTACAGTCAGCAAGCATTTACACCGGCGGGCCACAATTGCAATAAATTCATAAAACTAAAAGCTTACCTTGACTTGGAAGAATTACAGTGTTGGATAGCCATAGCCATCTAGCTAAAATAGCATCTCTCTCTGTTTCAGCCAGGTGTTTGAGGTAGCTGCATTTGCTAGCCCAGTGAAAGTGAAAAGAATATAACAAAATATAGCTAGCTTTCTCTCTCTCTCTCTCTCTCTCTCTTGCTTCCCCTTTTTTTTAAAGAAATTAATGAGTTCAAAACTGTTCAACTATTGTCTTTCTCTCTCTTTGAGTCCACTACTCACCACATTTGATGCATGGCAATTCAAGCTAGCTGGAGCTTATCCTTTCAGTATTAGATTGATTTTCTTATCCTTTGATTGGGTGGACAACATTTCAGTTCATGCTGCCAGAGCTCTGATACGTTAGAGGACGTCCTCCGGAAGTTATCATAACTACTGTGTAAGTATATGGAAGGGGGTGAGAACCATGAGCCTCCTAGGATTTATATTGAAGTCAATGTACCAAGAGGAGAATGGAAACTAGCTGTCCTCCGGCTACACCATTGTAGAGTGCTGTTGAGTGCTGTTGAGGGCTACTGTAGACCTTCATTGCAAAACAATTATTTGGTGACAATATATTTAGTATAGTTTTATCTAAAAAGGGTAACTTTTTTAACGTTTCACTGTTTTTATTTTTATGAAATTCTCTGAGAAGGATGGTCCTCCCCTTCCTCCTCTGAGGAATCTCCACTGGTTGGTTCCGTGTTTTCATATTTTATCCTGCTCATACAGTCGGTGCTAGACATGGTCCTGTCCTATGACAATGCATCCTACCGTGTGTGTGTATTTTTCTGTGTCTGCCAATGCGTGCAAATGTGTGTGTGTGTGCAAATGTGCATGTGTGCGCTAGACATTGTCCTGTGCTATGCCAATGCATTCTACTTCCTGGTTGCTTCCTTGACTCTGTGATGTCATCAGCCTGGGACGGCCTGGTGTGGACTGCTATAGCCAGCATGAAAGTGGAGCCGCTGTCCTCCAGCTACAGTTCCTCATCAACGAGGTAAGACTAAATCTATTCTATTCAAGATAAGATTCCCACCCTGATGCCTTCATATAACAATCTTCTCAGTCGTCTACAAGCATGTTTCCCATTTCCAGTCCTTGAGTATCCCCAACAGCACACGTTTTTGTTGTTACCCTTGACAAACTCACCTGATTCAACTCATTGAGGGCTTGATGATTAGTTGACACGTTGATTCAGGTGTGCTTGTCCGGGTCTACAACAAAAATGGGAAACACTGGTCAACAGGCCTCTTCTCCTTGCCTCTCATCTGAAAATATAGTATGGGTGAAGGCAATATGGCCAACAAACATGAAGTGCACCTCCAGTTCACCCAACTGAGAACACATCATCTGTAATAGAAGCTAAGAGTTCTACCATTCCTCTTCATACTTTGAATTTAGCTCTGTTCTAAATCTTGTTCTGGGCAGATACATTCACAGTTCACAGACTCCCTATTGATTTCAAACCTTGACTCGACACTCTTTTAGGATGGTTATGACTAATGGTAGCACTGTTATTTAGCAACTATGAGGGGTGTGGAGCGGGGGAGATGGATGGGTGGTGGGAAATGGGGGATATGGAGGGGTGTTTGGTGGGGGAAGATGGGGCTTTATGAGGGGTGGATGTCAAGTATTCTCCCGGCTAGCTAGAGCATTTTGAACTGTGGTGGCTCAGGGGTCTGAGCAGCAGTCTTCGACTACGAGCATCACGAGTTCGTCTCCCTTCACTCACTGTCACTTTCCGTAATACGCCCCCCTTAGTAATTGTGTGTGTATGTGGTGGTGGGGGGCGGGGGAGCACAGCTGCAGCAGTGTGTGATATTAGTTCTTCATGTGTGTGAGGGGGTGGCTAATTACTGTGACAAGAGGGAAGGAAGGGGGTCATTAATGTCCTTATCTTGTGTGTAGGGAGAGAGTGATATAGGAAAGAGAGGGGAGAGATACAGAGAGAGAAAGGAGAGAAAGACAGGGAGAGAGAGAGAGGAGAGATATTGATAGATGTTAGAGTTGGCTTTTTTAATGCCCATTCATGTGAAGCAAGAAGCATATTTTCCCTTCAGAATGTGGATAATATAATCACTGTGTGTAGTGTAGGGATGTGCATGGCCATTTGAATATTCAAATATCCGAACAGACATTGTTATTCAAATACTTGTGAATATTTGTTTTTGGGAGGAAAAAAATGTGAATTTTAGGCAGATTCTACCACTGAAATGTATTTTTCGAAATTATATTAAACTATCTTGTTGTTTATGTTGGCCAAACAAAGCATCAAAGAGGTTCAATGTGTAGCGAGTGGAGTGAAAGTTCACAAAAATATGGAATAAAAGGACCGAATTAAAAGTTAGTGAAATAAAAAGGATTAGGCTACATCGAGCAACCAACGGGTTAGACGACTAAACTCAACTCCACGATTTACGAGCTACAGTCCGCCCACACTAGTCGCCGCTTGAATAGTGAAATTATTTCAAACCCCCTTAGTTTAGTGTACTGGTGAAAACAAACGCAACTATCGAAAGCAGAGCAGAATGTTTTATTCAAAACCAATGTAAAAAAATTCTGATGTACTGTATACTCCACACTTCAAATCAATGTCTGATAATCACATTTCCTCGTATGCATATACTAGTTCCACACATGTAATACTGTGTACTGAACATTGACACAGACATGTACACAAATACAGTGCCTTTAGAAAGTATTCATACCCCTTGACTGGAGTTGCGTTACGGCCTGAATTCAAAATGGATTCTCTCACACAATACCCCATAATGACAAGTTGAAAACATAGAAATATCTAATTTAAATACAGAAATATCTCATTTACATAAGTATTCACACCCCTGGGTCAATACATGTTAGAATTGGCTTTGGCGCGATTACAGCTGTGAGTCTTTAAAAGCTTTGCACACCTGGATTGTACAAGGTTTTTTGAAACTCTTCAAGCTTTGTCAAGTTGGTTGATGATCATTGCTAGACAGCCATTTTAATGTCTTGCCATAGATTCTCAAGCCAATTTAAGTCAAAACTGTAACTAGGCCACTCAGGAACATTGAATGTTATCTTGGTACGCAACTCCAGTGTATATTTGGCCAGGTGTTTTAGGCTATTGTTCTGCTGAAATGTGAACTTGTCTCCCATAGTTTGTTGGAAAGCCTGTGCTGAGCTCTATTTCATTTATTTTCATCCCCCAAAATCTCCCTTGTCCTTGCCAATGACAAGCACACCCATAACATGATGCAGCCACCACCATGCTTGAAAATATTAAGAGTGGTACTCATTGATGTGCTGTTTGATTCGCCCCAAACATAACGCTTTGTATTCCGGACATAAAGTTAATTTCCTGCCACATTTTTTAAAAAGTATTTCTTAAGTGCCTTATTGCAAACAGGATGCATGTTTTGGAATATGTGTATTCTGTACATGCTTCCTTCGTTTCACTATGACATTTAGGTTAGTATTGTGGAGTAACTACAATGTTGTTGATCCATCCTCTGTTTTCTGCTATAATAGCCATTAAACTCTATCTGTATCTTTGTAGTTACTGGGTGTGTTGATACACCATCCAAAGTGTAATGCATAACTTCACCATGTTGAAACGGATTTTCAACGTGTGCCTTTTCCTCCCCAACTACCAATATATGCATTTCTTTGCGAAGCATTGGAAAACCTTCCTTGTCTTTGGGGTTGGACCTGTGTTTGAGATTCATTGCTCAACTGAAGGACCTTACAGATGTATGTGTAGGGTAAAGAGATGAGATCATGTTAAACACAATTACTGACTTGTTAAGCACATGTGTACTCCTGAACTTAAGGCTTGCCATAACAAAGGAGTTGAATACTTATTGACTCAAGACATTTCAGCTTTTCATTTTTTAAATACATTTGTAGACAGTTCTAAAAACACATTTACACTTTGACATTATGGGGTATTGTGTGTGGCCAGTGACACAAAATCAAAATGTGGAAAAAGTCAAGGGGTGTGAATATTTTCTGAAGGCACTGTACCTGTTGACACAGGCATGTACACAAATACAGGATATGGACATTTATTTTATCCGTCTCTCTCTCACACTCTCACACTGCGCTCTTGTGTGGCTCAGTTGGCAGAGCATGGCACTTGCGACGCCAGTATTGTGGGTTCGATTCCTGGGGCCAAGCATACTTCAAATAGAAGCACACGTAAGTTGCTTTGGATAAAAGCTTCTGCTAAATAGCTTATATTATTATATTCTACGCTCACAGGGAAAAACACTGGCCTCTCATATCCTCCAGTGACTCACAGCACTGATCTTGACACAGTTCTGATGGCTCTGATGCGGTGGTGTGTGGGTTGTCTAGTACGGAACACTGATGTTAGACACACATACAGCCCAGCTAGCAGCCCCTTGACATTCAACAGGCTGATTAGCTGTTGAGGCCCTGTAGGGCCACTCCTGACCTGCATGCCTCTGCCTCCCTCACACACCCAGTCAATAATAAGCCTCTGGCTAATGAGAGCCCAGCTACTTTACATTCAAATACAGCTCTCAGCAAACACAGACACTGGGTCAGGATACTTGGGGATGCTGTATTGTTGGTGTGATGGACCAACATGGATGTTGTTTTCACTCTTTATTAATATGTTATTGCCCTGATTTGTTGCATGCCAGAGCCCTGCTGTCATTCACCTCTGCTGTCATTCACCTCTACTGTCATTCAGCTTTGCATTGGGTCACCTCTCATAATTATAGCCTCAGTGTCCCTGTTCAGGTTTGATCCCAGCTGGACTTATTCACTCCAGAGGACAAAGGCTTGTTCTTTATGTCAGAGTGCGACTAAAGGCTAATTAGATTGTTTGTTTGCTAATGTGAATGATTTGTTCCATGAATTATACATCTGATTAGTAAATTGGCTCGGTGGATCAGAGCTCAGTTGGTAAAGCATAGCGGTTCCTACGCCAGGCTTTGATTCCCGAGATCACCCATATGTGAAGTGCATGACCGAAGTTGCTTTGGATAAAAGTGTTCTGCTAAATGGCATATATTATTAGAATGGTTCTTTTTAATATGGATAGTACTGTAAGAGAGAGGTTGTCAAGGCATCTGTAGAACAGACTGTTGGGTTTCAGGGGGAGCTGGAGCAGAGTAGAGTGGTCTAGAGGAGCCAAGTGAAGCAGAGCATCCAGGTAAACAGCCACCTGGGGAGATCAAGGATATTAACTTCTGACCAGGAAATAGTGACATTTTAGAGGAGCAGAACAGGCATTATATGGAGGAATGTGCAAACAGCTAATGGCAGACAGTTTTATGGCTTGGTTTTACCTGAACACATACAAATGCAGTCCTCTCTAACAATGTGGTATAAATAAATGAGGTGAGCGCTATTTATGACTTTACACAGTATCTCTGAACCTGTGGTTCATTAATCGCTGCTCTCCTCCCCTTTATCGCTCCCCACCCTCCTTGCAACTAACAGCATCCTCGTTTCGTTCCTGCGCTCTGTTGCATGTCTTTGAAGAAAGGCGACAGAGAGCATGTTTCTGTAAACACAATAAGCGCGCTGTCTCCCTTCTGTCTACTAGCCTGGGTGACGGGATCGTGATTGACAAGCGCACACAAAGGATTACCACCCTGCTAGACACAGAGGAAGTTTGAGAGCGAACATTTAAGGACAGAAAGAAAGAGAGAGAGGTGGATGTATGCATAGATTGCATTTGGATTACTTGGATTCGTTCTGACATTTCAAGATTACATATTTTTTATTTATACTTTTTTTATTATTTGTGTACTTGCTTGACATTTTACTGCATTGTTAGGAGCTAGTAACATAAGCATTTTTCTGCACCCGCTATAACATATGCTAAACTTTGATTTGGATTTGATTTGATTGTGAGAGAGAGTGAGAGAACGTGAGAGAGGCAGGGAAGCAAACAGAATGAAGGGCAATATCAGATCTCTTAATCTCCTGAAGGTGCTAGCTAATCATCGCTGTGTACTCCATCAGTCAAATTTCACATGGATTAGTTGAGCATATCCAAGTTAATGCTATTAGCCAGCCAACACAACCAGAGCTCACTGAAACAGGATAAGGGTTCACTGACACCAAAACAGACAGAGGGTGGAAAAACACAAGCAATTATATCGTTCATTATTTTCCAGGCTGCTTAATTATTTTGTGGAGATTAATTTATTGTGGTTTATACCAACCTCCTATCCTTCAAATGCTAATATGGTGTTATGAAGTAGCTGTCATGTTTTTAACTGAGATGGAGGAGGAACCGGGAAGATACACAGCAAAGGTTGAGCTCTCACATTTTAAAGGGATACTACGGGATTTTGGCAATGGGGCCCCTTTATCTACTTCTCCTGAGTCAGATGAACTCGTGGAGACCATTATGTCTCTGTGTCCAGAATGAAGGAAGTCAGAGGTAGTTTCCTGAGATGATACTAGTGTAATGACTGGAAGTCTATGGGTATCTATGAGATCTAAGATGGCATAGCAGTTCAGACGTCTTTTTGTCCTCGTCCTGTCGTGTCCCGTATATATATATATTTACATATTTTTTTTTCACATACATTTTTAATTTTCCATAAACTCATCTTCAGAACACTCTCCTGCAATCCGCTTCACCAATTTATATTTATATAAAAAGTATTATTTACCTCAGATCTGTAATCCTCCAAGAGGCTAGCCAGAAAACTAGCCAGAAGCTAGCCGGGAGCTAGCCAGAAGCTGGTCCAGAAGCTAATCAGAAGCTGGTTCAGAAGCTAGTTCAGAAGCTAGTTAGCTTCTTTACTGGCTAATCGTTAGTACTCAGCTAACCACGGTTTGTGGTCATCGGCTGTCCTTTGGTTCGAGAATCTATCGGCAGTTTTGTACGGCGCGGTGCAGCGCAGCGCGGCTCGGAACGGAACATACCGGACCAATTTTTCTCTCCATGTCCTTGGATTTCGGCCGCTGGCTCTGGACATTCATACCTGGATCTCACAGCTAGCTAGCTGCTATCCGTGTGACTATCGGCTTTCGTCGATTCCGGAGCTAACATCAATTTTTCCGGAGCTAGCCAGCTGAAGAGTTCCATCAATCACTCCTGGGCTGCAGTCACCTATCCGGACCCGTTTTGCTGCCTACGCGGAGCCCCACCGGGCCTTCACAGCTGGACTGCCGACGTTGTCTACCCGAGGGAGTTGTCCGGCTGGCTCCTCCGGCGCGACGTTGCCTGGGCGCCCATCTGCGGCCTGCTCGCCGTTGGCTGTCTTATCGGCTGCTATCTGAATAGACTATTGGACAATTTTATTTTATTTTTATTTATTTATTTATTTTTCTTCTTGGGCCTCTATAACTATATCTATTGTTTTTATTTTTGTTGTTGTTGTGTGATTTGGATTAATCCCCTCTACCACACGGAAACCCACTAATCTACTGACGGAACGCAAGAGGTGGCTAATAACAGACCTCCATCCTATGCTAGCTTGCTACCGATTTAGCTGTCTAAATCGCCGTGACCCCCAACCAACCTCTCCACTCACTGGACCCTTTTAAATCACTCGACTAAGCATGCCTCTCCTTAATGTCAATATGCCTTGTCCATTGCTGTTCTGGTTTGCTCTTAAATACAAGTAAAACTAAATGCATGCTCTTCAACCGATCGCTACCTGCACCTACCCGCCTGTCCAACATCACTACTCTGGACGGCTCTGACTTAGAACATGTGGACAACTACAAATACTTAGGTGTCTGGTTAGACTGTAAACTCTCCTTCCAGACCCATATCAAACATCTCCAATCCAAAGTTAAATCTATAATTGGCTTCCTATTTCGCAACAAAGCATCCTTCACTCATGCTGCCAAACATACCCTTGTAAAACTGACCATCCTACCAATCCTCGACTTTGGCGATGTCATTTACAAAATAGCCTCCAATACCCTACTCAACAAATTGGATGCAGTCTATCACAGTGCAATCCGTTTTGTCACCAAAGCCCCATATACTACCCACCATTGCGACCTGTACGCTCTCGTTGGCTGGCCCTCGCTTCATACTCGTCGCCAAACCCACTGGCTCCATGTCATCTACAAGACCCTGCTAGGTAAAGTCCCCCCTTATCTCAGCTCGCTGGTCACCATAGCATCTCCCACCTGTAGCACACGCTCCAGCAGGTATAGCTCTCTAGTCACCCCCAAAACCAATTCTTTCTTTGGCCGCCTCTCCTTCCAGTTCTCTGCTGCCAATGACTGGAACGAACTACAAAAATCTCTGAAACTGGAAACACTTATCTCCCTCACTGGCTTTAAGCACCAACTGTCAGAGCAGCTCACAGATTACTGCACCTGTACATAGCCCACCTATAATTTAGCCCAAACAACTACCTCTTTCCCTACTGTATTTAATTAATTTATTTATTTTGCTCTTTTGCACCCCATTATTTTTACTTTGCACTTTGCACATTCTTCCATTGCAAATCTACCATTCCAGTGTTTTACTTGCTATATTTTATTTACTTTGCCACCATGGCCTTTTTTTGCCTTTACCTCCCTTATCTCACCTCATTTGCTCACATCGTATTTAGACTGCTTTGCTTTATCTTGGCCAGGTCGCAATTGTAAATGAGAACTTGTTTTCAACTTGCCTACCTGGTTAAATAAAGGTGAAATAAATAAATAAAATAAAAAATCTGCAGCTTTCTAAGAGTATACTGCTTAGTTTGAAGAACACTTCCTTTCACTTAGCTCCAAAATGTTCAAATCATTAGTATTCCAAACCAGAGCACCTCAAACTAGCGCCTCAGCTAATTGGGTAGAACATGGTGTACCTGACATTGAAAACAGAATACATGCATATAGAAGATATGCGCGCGCACACACACACACACACACACACACACACACACACACACACACACACACACACACACACACACACACACACACACACACACACACACACACACACACGCACACACACACACACAGTCCCAGAATACAACTGAAGACATTCATGAAAAGATGTTTACCCAGATGGGAATCTCAGTGGATTAGTGCCTGTATGCATGTTCCATGGGGATATGATGTTCTATGAGATGTGGAGTAATTTCCTCCCATGATTGAGCCCTTAATCTGGGGCTAATCCCCCCGTGCTTCCCCTGGGTCCCATCCTCCCCGCAGCCTTCCCACAGCACCAGTTACTGCACCGTACTGGGAATTCATGTAATCACTCACTCATAATCCCCCTTCACACAGAGAGGAAAGAAATTAAATATATTTCATAATCTCGGAAACTCAGAACTAAAATCTTGCATAATTGCGTCAGATGCTAAGCAAAATTCTGAGGGGAGATGTTAAGAGAAAGATACTAACATGACTTGCGAAGTCTCCACCCCCTGAACGTAAACGGAATTCGACAGATGTGGGCACCTGTGAGATCGTGCTTTGTCCAAATGATCATTGACGGAAAACCAGCATACCGGAACAAAGTTCCTCATTAGTCGTCACAGATCCACAGTCTGTTGACAGACTTTACTACCATTTATGTTGCGTGCGTCTGTCAACAAGAGATGACGTATTTCATAAAAATGACACTATACATCCTGTTGGACAGCCTCCTGGAACGCTGTAGTTCATTGACTCTCTTTACAAGATGTTTCTCAGACATTAAATGCATCTTTTTTTTATTTTTTAAATATCCACCATACTCAGGTGATCGTTTACTACAGAGTATGCTAATGCTAGTTCAGACACATACATCCACAGGGTTATAGGAACAAGTCTGATTCAACACCTCATTCAACATCCCCTCAGTGAAAAATGACAGCGAGTAAGGGAGAGACCCCTCTCCTCTCAGTTCTCATTTTCTGCATCCCAAATGGCAGCCCATGGGCCCCAGTCAAAGGTAATGCACTACATGGGAAATAGGGTGCTATTTGGGACCAAGTCATTGTGTCCTGTTCACTCACTCTCACAGGTTTGAACTATGGCCCCAATATCTGTGTGTGTGTGTGTGTGTGTGTGTGTGTGTGTGTGTGTGTGTGTGTGTGTGTGTGTGTGTGTGTCTGTGTGTGTGTGTGTGTGCGCTGCCTGTGTGCGATTTTTGGTTTCGTCCTGTGTGTGTGTACACGTAGTAGACACACAACTAATGATTCTCTGTGTCATAGGCCTACATTTCCAAATAATAAATGTCAGCCTCTGTGTCTGGGGACCTCATTTCTCACCTGTATGTTTCTGCACAAGCAGCTCCTGTCTCCAGAGACTTATACAGATGCATTCTGATGGTGTCTACTCGCTGTACTTGGGCATGACCGCTGATTAGGCTTACTGTTGTCATGACGTTGGCCTGGGGGTAGGTTTATGACAGTCATAAATACCTCTTCCCTCTTCCCCCCTTTTTCCTCTCTCTACCCTACTGATGTTACATTTGCAAACACCTTGGTTAACATAAAGATTCTGGGAACATCAGAAAGTGGGGGGAAATGAACTATATTCTGTTAACCCGACCAATTGAACATGCAGTGGTACTTAATGAATATGATGTCAGTTCGATTGTCATCTGAGACATTCTCATCAATGATAAGATAACATAAATCTACAGTGGAAAGTCTACACATCAGAGTTATCGGATTCACATGGAATTGTTGGTCAATTTAAATGTTTGAATATGGAATTATTCGTGATGGGATGAAATGTGATTTTAGCTTCTAAAATGTGACATTTGGGTTTTCATAAGGTCTCAAGGTCATAAGGTTTCATTGAGCTCTGCTCAATCAGTGGCCCACCCCTGTGAAAGGACTTTTCAAACACGCCCTCCTCTCCCTTCCTATATAAAGCTTTGATGACAATATAACTTCCTGTTCCGAGGATGTGAGGACGACGGTCCGATGTCAGAATGGTTCAGATAATAACTACAAAACGAAGCCAACATCAGCGTGAGCTTTGGTTGCGACTGGTATGAACTTCGAACTCTTATTCACTACAGAAGTGATACCTCCTAGCCATTGAGTTAGCAACAGCAGCTGCAAACGCAGGTTAGGAAGGAACAGACAGAGCATCCCGTCTACCACACAACGACGTTACTACAACGTATCCAATTTACCAGCAGAGACATTCTTCAAAGGACTCGGTTGGGCAACACGGCCTTCCATCTACCACCAACCTACTGAAGCACAGCTCAGAGTAAATATTTATTGCATTTTCTTTTTCCAAATGGCCGGTAATTTAGAATGCATAAGATACTGTATTTACGATAGCACAGCTTCTCCCTGTGTCCCTCAGTCTTCCCGCTCTTTCACTCAAACCCAGCCCCTTTTCTTTTGTGTAACCAGCTGTCATATCTGTTCCGCCTGCTAGGGAAGTTTCCCTTTATGATGTAATTAGTAATCAAGTTATGATTAATTATGTGTATGTGTAATTCTGTGTGATTAGTTAGGTATTTAGCAAATAAATTATTAAACCCAATTTTGTATTGCTGATTCAACTTGTTAGCCAGGGTTCGTGCAGATGAGATGAGACTGAATTAAGGTGAGGATTAATATTGACTGCTATTGATGTAAAATATTACTAGGTCTTTATTAAGAGTTTACTCGGAAGATAACAGCTCTATTAATATTATTTCGTGGTGCCCCGACTCTCTAGTTAATTACATTTACATGATTAGCTCAATCAGGTAATATTAATTACGGAGAAATTATTTTAGAGAATAGCATGTCATATCACTTAATCCGGCATAGCCAAAGACACGACACTGTCAACACATGCATTCACACATACAGACACATACACTTTAGACTGGATATTTACACCCACACATATACAGGACCTGCCAAAATAAAGGAACACTTGGGTAAATGAGGGATTCAAATTGAAATTGAAAGCAGGTGCTTCCACACACCTGCGGTTCCTGAGTTATTAAGCAATTAACATCTCATCATGCTTCGGGTCATGTATTAAAATGCACAGTTGCCCATTTTTTTGGCTACCATGGCTAGAAGAAGAGATCTCTCTTTCTCCACTTCCCTCACGTGAATTTCCCACATGTTTTTGGAACACATGAGGATTTTCACGTGATCACATAACTTTCACATGTGGAGTCACATTTTCGAGACTTCACAGGTGATGCCCTGCAAGCAAAAATGAGTTGTTATGATACAGTTGAAGTCAGAAGTTTACATACACTTAGGTTGGAGTCATTAAAACTAGTTTTTCAGCCACTATAGTTTTGGCAAGTCGACTAGGACATCTACTTTGTGCATGACACAAGTCATTTTTCCAACAATTGTTTACAGACAGGTTATTTCACTTAAAATTCACTGTATCACAATTCCAGTGGGTCAGAAGTTTACATACACTAAGGTGACTGTGCCTTTAAACACCTTGGAAAATTCCAGAAAATGATGTCATGGCTTTAGAAGCATCTGATAGGCTAATTGACATCATTTGAGTCAATTGGAGGTGGACCTGTGGATGTATTTCAAGGCCATCCTTCAAACTCAATGCCTCTTTGCTTGACATAATTTGAAAATCAAAAGAAATCAGCCAAGACCTCAGAAAAAAATTAAAGACCTCCACTAGTCTGGTTCATTCTTGGGAGCAATTTCCATACGCCTGAAGGTACCACGTTCATCTGTACAAACAATAGTATGCAAGTATAAACACCATGGGACCACTCAGCCATCATACCGCTCAGGAAGGAGACGCGTTCTGCCTCCTAGAGATGAACATACTTTGGTGCGAAAAGTGCAAATCAATCCCAGAACAACAGCAAAGGACCTTGTGAAGATGCTGGAGGAAACAGGTACAAAAGTATCTATATCCACAGTAAAACTAGTCATATCTCGATTTAACATGAAAGGCCGCTCAGCAAGGAAGAAGCCACTGCTCCAAAACCGTCATAAAAAAAGCCAGACTACGGTTTGCAACTGCACATGGGGACAAAGATCATACTTTTTGGAGAAATGTCCTCTGGTCTGATGAAACAGAAATATATATATGAAATGTAAAAATATAACTGATAATCGTTATGTTTGGAGGACAAAGGGGGAGGCTTCCAAGCCGAAGAACACCTTCCCAACCGTGAAGCACGGGGGTGGCAGCATCATGTTGTTGGGGTGCTTTGCTGCAGGAGGGACTGGTGCATTTCACAAAATAGATGGCATCAATAGGCAAGGAAAATTATGTGGATATATTGAAGCAACATCTCAAGACATCAGTCAGGAAGTTAAAGCTTGGTCGCAAATGAGTCTTCCAAATGGACAATGACCCCAAGCATACTTCCAAAGTTGTGGCAAAATGGCTTATGGACAACAAAGTCAAGGTATTGGAATGGCCATCACATAGTCCTGACCTCAATCCCATAGAAAATGTGTGGGCAGAACTGAAAAAGTGAGTGAGAGCAAGGAGGCCTACAAACCTGACTCAGTTACACCAGCTCTGTCAGGAGGAATGGGCCAAAATTCCCCCAACTTATTGTGGGAAGCTTGTGGAAGGCTACCTGAAACATTTGACCCAAGTTAAACCATTTAAAGGCAATGCTACCAAATACTAATTTGGTGTATGTAAACTTCTGACCCACTGGGAATGTGATGACATTTCACCTTCTTAAAATAAGTGGTGATATTAACTGACCTAAGACAGGGAATTTTTAAAGTTTAAATGTATTTGGCTATGGTGTATGTAAACTTCCGATTTCAACTGTACGTACACATCGCATTTATTTTCTACTTATATTTGACACTTTAACATTGTGTATGCGTATTTATTATTACTTGTATTACTTGTAAACAAGGCTGGATGGGATTTCACTTAATGCTGCTCCATAAAGCCAAAGGCAATTTCCACTTCAGGTAAATAAAATAAAATAGAATTGTGTTTGTCACATGCTTAGTAAATAAACAGGTGTAGACTAACAGTGAAATACAATGCAGAGGAGAAAATATTGACAAAATTATAACACAAGGAATAAATACACAGTGAGTAACGATAACATGGCTATTCACATGGGGTACCAGTACCGAGTCGATGTGCAGAAGTACGAGGTAATTGAGGTTGGTATGTACATATGGGTAAGGGTAAAGTGACTAATGTGGTGGTTTATGTCTTTGTTATCAAATGAAGAGAGAGAACGTATCACACAAGTCAGAGTTATGCTTAAACTAAATCTTTAGTGACTCGGGGGTATTCTAGTTTAATATTTCTGTGTTCTAGTTTATATTTTCTATGTTGGTGTTTTGTATGATTCCCAATTAGAGGCAGCTGGTAATCGTTGTCTCTAAATCTGTTGTGAGGTTGAGTCCTATGTACAGCAGCATACTGTTCCTTTAACATTAACACCTGAATCAATCTATAAACATACAGTAACTACACTGATCAAAAATATAAACGCCACATGCAACAATTTCAAAGATTTTACTGACTTATTGTTCATAAGGAAATCAGTCAACTGAAACAAATTCAAAAGGTCCTAATCTATGGATTTCACATGACTGTGAATAGAGACATGCATTATTAGGGGCCGGGATTAGGTGACCAGTCAGTATATGGTGTGACCACCGTTTGCCTCATACAACCCAACACATCTCCTTCACATAGAGTTGTTCAGGCTGATTGTGGCCTGTGGAATGTTGTCCCACTCCTTTAATGGCTCCACAAAGTTGCAGGATATTGGTGGGAACTGAAACAAGCTGTCATACACGTTAATCCAGAGCATCCCAAACATGCTCAATGGGCGACATGTCTGGTGAGTATGCAGGACATGGAAGAATTGGGACATTTTCAGCCTCCAGGAATTGGTTACAGATCCTTGCGACATGGGGCCATGCATTATCATGCTGAAACATAAGGTGATGGCTGTGGATGAATGGCACGACATTGGGCCTTAGGATCTTGTCAATGTCTCTCTGTGCATTCAAATTGCCATAGATAAATTGCAATTGTGTTTGTTGTCCGTAGCTTATGCCTGTCCATACTGTACCATAACTCAACAGTCAATGTGGGTCACTCTGTTCACAAAGTTGACATTAACAAACCACTCGCCCACACAACACCATCTACCTTGTACAGTACAGTTGAAACTGGAATTCATCCACGAAGAGCACACTTCTCCAGCATGCCTGTGGCCATCGAAGGTGAGCATTTTCCAACTGAAGATGGTTAGGCCGTCAAACTGCAGTCAAGTCAAGACCCTGGTGACGACGACGAGCACGCAGATGAGCTTCCCTAAGACGGTTCTGCCAGTTTGTGCAGAAATTCTTTGGTTGTGCAAACCCACAGTTTCATCAGCTGTCCGAGTGGCTGGTCTCAGACGATCTTGCAGGTGAAGAAGCCAGATGTGGAGGTCCTGGGCTGGTGTGGTTATACATGGTCTGCGGTTGTGTATACCAACACTTTACATGTTGCGTTTAATATATTTGTTAAGTATACTTGTAGATGTACCATATTTTGACTGTAACTAGACATAAATATTCCGGGGACCATGACTCTTTAAATGTTATTAATGTCAATTATGTCTTTAAAAGGAAAATATTCAAAATGAAAGTTGACACCTGGGTTTTCTCATGTGCTCAAATGTTGTCACGTGTAGTTTCATGGTATCACATGTTGAAATTTAGCGTCCCATCTTGTCACATTTATTGCACATTCATTTCACATAAAATCATATTCTGATACATATGTTGTCAGTCGTGTAGTTTTGTGTTATCACGTGTTGTTTCACATGTTGCTTAACAAGTTGCCACGTTTTCACATGAACTTCACTTTAAATCACACAAGATCACATGAGATCGCACAAGATCACATGAGATCACACAAGATCACATGAGATCACACAAGATCACATGAGATCACACAAGATCACATGAGATCACACAAGATCACATGTTTACATTGGAAATTCATGTGGTTTTTCCATAAGTGTTCAGTCTTCCTCCCACCTTTTGAAACTGATTTGCAGTTATTATAAGTACCATTCCTTGGCAGGAGTATGCAGTAGCTCAGGGGCATGTATTGATCGTAGTTTGTTAGACAGTTCGAGAGTCAGAGTTCATTATGAGTAGCATTAGTCCACGGTTTACATAGCAGTGATCAGCATAGTAAGGATGGAGTCAGTGTACCAGGGTTGGGGTCAAATTGAAGGCAGTTCATTCAGGAAGTGATTTGTATTTCAAATTCAGGAATTGAAAAATGTTTTTGAAATAAATACTGTCTACTTTTCAGTTTATTGAGAAGTCATAAAAAAAATGTAATTAATTTTTTTCCATAATTTAGTTATTATTCCTGTTTACTTCCTGAATTGACTGCCTTCAATTCGAATTGACCCCAATCAAGTGTACTGACTGGCTGTGTTCTGTTTGTTTGTCTCGCCTTCAGGGGGCGCTGGTTACGGCATGTGCAGACGACACGCTACACCTGTGGAACCTTCGCCAGAGACGCCCAGCCATCCTGCACTCGCTTAAATTCAATAGGGAGAGGTAAGTACTCTACGTGCGGTAACACACACACACACACACACACACACACACACACACACACACACACACACACACACACACACACACACACACACACACACACACGACCTTGCATAAAGGCATGCATCTTTTCGGTTTGACATTTCGTGGCTCGATGAGATGGATTCTACTTCAAGGCCAGAGTATGCCCAAATATATTCAAGTTAGACAGAATAAATCTACATGTCCCAAGGTTCACTGTCAAAGTTCTCAAACTATACTCAGAGTTCAGCAAAAGCATTCACCACAATGCTGAATGTCACAAACATCAACATTTCCTCATCTTTCAAAACGCTCTGGGTGAGCATTCACACATTTTCTGCATGACCCTGTCTGGCCTGAATATGACAGATGTATTGTGTAGGTGTATGCTGTGCAGAATGTGGGAGCATGGTGGAGTTTGTGCTGTCTGGCTGAAAGGGTTCATTCATCCTCCCTTAAGCCTTCCAGGCAATAGAGGTGGCTGGGGCATAGGGAAGAATCAGTCATAGATACTGTAGTGAATGGCGGAAGTGAGTAACACCCTAGCAGGGATTAAAACCTGGTTCGTCTCACCCCAATATTACCCTAGCCATAACAGGCTTATGAAGGGGTAATTCAGGAAAAATATTGGTGTGAAAGACTATATTCTGTCCTGAAATCTGATATTTTGTAGTTTTGTAAATTGTGTAAAGTTTTATGGCCTCTCCATCTATTTTTCTTTCTCTTTCAACAGTAAATTGTATGCAGACACCGATAAAATATGGGAGCAAAGTTTGAAAAGATCCTAAATGATCAAAACAGTGTTATTAACTGACCAATCTCATGACTCTCTTGTCCTGTGGGGCAATCTTTGGGTGCTAGGAAACAGAAAAAAGCTAATTCAAACACTTTGTACATATTGTTTGAGTGCTTGAAGAAGAGAGAGGGAAAGAGATGCTTTGGAAGGATCTGTTTTTCTGTGTTGTGAAGGTCTTCCTGCGTGAATATTTGAAAAAGAGAGAAACAGAGAGATCCCTTGGGAAGATATTTTGAAGGTCTTTCCCATTTCGACTCATGAATATTTCTTTTTCTGTGACAATGAAAAATGTCCTAACCTTTGAAGCCCCATCTAAGAAGAAGGTATGAATGATAGTGTTGTAAAGCTTTCATTATATGAGTATTCTGCAAGTGTTCCCTTACAAAAAAAAACACACTCACAGCAGGATTTGAGTCCCTGGCGGCATAGTGTGTTACTGATGGTAGGCTTTGTTACTTTGGTCCCAGCTCTCTGCAGGTCATTCACTAGGTCCCGCCGTGTGGTTCTGGGATTTTTGCTCACCGTTCTTGTGATCATTTTGGCCCCACGGGGTGAGATCTTGCGTGGAGCCCCAGATCGAGGGAGATTATCAGTGGTCTTGTATGTCTTCCATTTCCTAATAATTGCTCCCACAGTTGATTTCTTCAAACCAAGCTGCTTACCTATTGCAGATTCAGTCTTCCCATCCTGGTGCAGGTCTACAATTTTGTTTCTGGTGTCCAGCTCTTGTTGACAGCTCTTTGGTCTTGGCCATAGTGGAGTTTGGAGCGTGACTGTTTGAGGTTGTGGACAGGTGTCTTTTATACTGATAACAAGTTCAAACAGGTGCCATTAATACAGGTAACGAGTGGAGGACAGAGGAGCCTCTTAAAGAAGAAGTTACAGGTTTGTGAGAGACAGAAATCTTGCTTGTTTGGAGCTGACCAAATACTTATTTTCCATCATAATTTGCAAATAAATTCATAAAAAATCCTATAATGTGATTTTCTGGATTTTTTTTCTTCTCATTTTGTCTGTCATAGTTGAAGTGTACCTATGATGAAAATTACAGGCCTCTCTCATCTTTTTAAGTGGGAGAACTTGCACAATTGGTGGCTGACTAAATACTCTTTTGCCCCACTGTATGTTGGTCAGTGACCATTGGAAGAAGTACAGTGAAAAGAACAGTGAAGTTAACGCTCTGTCTCCTTATTTATCTTCTTTTTTTTTTATTTTTTAAATATAGAGCTATTTTAGGCATTGAACACATAACTACTCTTCTACATTAGAATGAGATTGAGTGTCTGGAAATAACTGCGCTGTTAGAGTTAATCAGTTATTAACTCGTTAGATTTTTGGAATTTTAGTGCACAATTTTTTCATGGTATTGTCTGAAAATGTTCAGAATACACTGAAACAAAATTGAAAATACATCATCTATACAGTTAAAAACAACAATGCGATGTCAAGACAAGTTGATCAATTTACCTGATTTTGCTCAGCGTTACTTCAGACAAAATCTAAACTGCAATATTCTTGTAATTATTTATGTGTAAAGAAATCTTAGATTTCAGCTCAGTTTGAGCAAATTCTGAATTTACGATTAATCGTGATCCAATGACATGGTGACATTTTATGTTGATTTCACGTTGAATTCACATTAGTTGGCAACTCAACCAAATGTAAATCAAAACTAGACGTTGAACTGACGTCTGTGCCCAGTGGGTAGCTACTTATATTCCTTCAAGGTTACCCTCGGTATGAAAGCAGATAATAAGATAAGAGGTATGTCATTCAACCCCTCTCCCTTACCGAGAATAGTTTATGTCAGTTTTCAATTAACAGGTCAAGGGAACTGCCACATTGAAGGTGGTATAAAAGCTCAATTTACACACAAGGTTAATTGTTGATAACGCACAATGTTCACAGGAGTTATGGCTGTGTTTGAACAGCAGTAAGTTATATATGAAAGAGAAATACACTTCAGGAAGGCAGGGACTTGAATCGAGTCACAACCAGCCGCTCACCACCGCCACATCTCAACACACAGGACCAATAAACCTTGAGAAACAACAGACAACACTTCTAGATTCCACTGAAAAATCCACCAGAAATCTCTCTGCAATGTTAATCTAGGTAACAGTATCTTTAAATCATAAAGCTACTTTGTGCACAGTCTTTAAAATGCCAACGGTTTAGGGGTACGAGTGTTATGGCCTCCTTAATGGCCACTAAAATACTACATTTAATCCCTTTTAGACCGTGACAGAGAAACTTCCTATGAGTCATGGTATGTCTCAAGGGTCCAATGTTGAACATTTAGACCAAGAGTCAGACCCGAGAGGCTCCTGAACACTTCAACACCCGTAATCCACCTGGTCTATACTGGGTGGCCATGTTTCTCTCAAATCTACCAGTAAACTCCAAACACTACAGACCCCAGAACGGTCATGAAAAAATGCTGGCTTTGTCGTAGCCATTTTGCGTCCAACCCAATATCTCAGTTATGGTCTTACTTAGTGGCATTCCAGCTGAATGTTTTTGTGTAGTGTTTGTCAGCCCTGTCCGAGGGTCCCTTTGTGTGTGAGTGATGTTTAACACTCACTGATACCCCATGTGTAGGATTAAAGGGATGGAAAACCCTCTGGCAGACAACTCTTTCTTTCTCTCTATTTCTGTCTCCCTCCATTCCCATATCACAGAGAGCCAGACAGGCCTAAACCTTTGCCTAGTAATTGCCATTAAAGTCGTTTAAACCTGAGGAATTGAATTACCTTTCCTGGTGATAACTGCAGTCCGTGTGACGAGGGGGAATTGCAGAGCAGGGGGGAAGGAAGGTGTTTTTAATAGATTTCCACTAGCCACCCAGGTGGGAAGTGCATGGGTTGCAGAATTGAAAATGTCCGGGCATGATCATTCCCATCACCCTCATATAGTACATTTTCTGTGATGGCACTGATTATTTCTGGTATGACGCCAGTGTGTGTTTTGGCCAGGGAATTTTCACATCATGCAGATGCTCTTCAGTTGTTTGTGTTGATTTCAGTAACAACATCTAATCAAATCAAAGCGTATTGGTTGTGTACATAGATTGGAATAACAGATGTTAGTGCAGGTGCAGAAAACTGCTTATGTTTCTAGCTCCAACAAGGCAGTAATATCTAGCGATGCAATAAACAACAAAAAACGACAAAAAAAAAACAACAAAAACAAACAAGAGATTAAGAAATATCAGAACCAGCAATATCAGAGTCTGGAATGTGTATTTACATATACACGGAGTGTACGAAACATTAGGAACACCTTCAGAAAATCCTCAATTTGTTGGGGCATGGACTCTACAAGGTGTCGAAAGCATTCCACAGGGATGCTGGCCCATGTTGACTCCAGTGCTTCCCACAGTTGTGTCAAGTTGGCTGGTAGTGGATCTCTACTCTGAATAGCTCATTCCAACTAATCCCACAGATGCTCAATTGGATGGAGATCTGGTGACTGGGCAGGCCACTGCAGTAAGTTGAATTCACTGTCATGTTTGTGGAACCATTCCAATCCTAGCCTTGTGGCATGGAGCATTGTCCCATTAGTTTGTAGCCCAAACGGTTTGAACGTTACCAAAACAGAAGATGGCACATTACCGGTACGGACTTCAGATGAGTCTCCTGATACTTGTGGGGGTCGTATAGAAAAAGGGAGATGCGGAAGTGCGACACTGGCGGATGCGTTGGATTGATCCTACGTGTTTTGGTCATAGTTTCATATGACCAGGAAAACCTTCTGGACATCAAAACAGCGATTACTAACCTTGATTTGGATGAAGATTACTAACCTTGATCAACTGAAGAACTGTAATATGTTTCACCGAGTCGTGGCTGAACAAGGACATAGAAAATAAAAACTAAACTGTGGGGTGTTGAGCATGCAGAGATCGACATAGAGACAGGGAGGCTTTAGTCCGCAAATACAAATTTACTAAAACAGAAAATAAATATATCAAAGAAATATCTTAAGTTTTGCTTGGTCTTCATTCTCTTGGTGTGCCATCGTGCCTCTTTTATTTAACCTCCACGGCTGGTTGGCACTTTCCTCTAATTACCTCCACTTAGCTGTCCGTGTCGGGGTGCCCAGCTCTCGTATTCCCAGCAGAGGGAGCCAACGTCGCATCACGTACCTCCCCTCTATTACCATCCCCCAGGGTAGACTTCCTGGGATACCACAGTGTGTACGATCCCTGATTTAAGGAAGTCTTGAGGTTCTTCCCGCCTGAGCTAGAATCCCTCATGAAACTATAGACCACAGTATTTACCAAGAATGATTTAATCTATATTTTTCAAAGCCGTCTATTTACCACCACAAACTGATGCTGACACTAAGACCGCACTCAACCAGCCATATAAGGCCATAAGCAAACAAGAAAATGCTCACATAGATGTGGCGCTCCTATTAGCCGGCGAAAAAACTTTACACACACAGATGCATGCAAAGCTCTCCCTCGCCCTCCATTTGGAAAACCTGACCATAACTACATCCTCTTAATTCCTGCTTACAAGCAAAAGCTAAAATAGGAAGTGCCAGTGATGTGCTCAATAGGGAAGTTGTCCAATGAGGCGGACGCTAAGCCACAAGACAGTTTCGCCAACACAGATTGGAATATGTTCTGGGATTCATCCGATGGCATTGAGGAGTTTACCACATCAGTCACCGGCTTCATTAATAAGTGCATCGATAACGTACTCCCCACAGTGATCGTACGTTCATGTCCTAACCAGAAGCAATGTATTACAGGCAACAGCCGCACTGAGCTAAAGGCTACAGCTGCCGCTTTCAAGGAGCGGGACACAATAGGGACGCTTATAAGAAATCCCTTTAGCTCTCCAACGAACCATCAAACAGGTGAAGCATCAATACAGGATTGAGATCGAATCCTACGACACTGGCTCTGAGGCTCTGCAAACTATCATGGATTACAAAGGGAAACCCAGCCACGAGCTGTCCAGTGATGCCTCCCAGATAAGCTAAAGGCCTTCTACACTCGCTTCGAGGCAAAAAACACAGAACCACGCATGAGAGCACCAGCTGTTCCGGACAATTGTGTGATCACACACTCCGTAGTTGATGTGAGTACGACTTTTAAAAAGACGGATTAGCAGGATGTGTACTCAGAGCATGTGCTTACCAGCTAGCAAGTGTCCTCACTAACATCTCCCTGACCCAGTCTGTAAAACCCACGTTTCAAGCAGACCACCATACATAGCCGCTAAAAGAAGGAGAGGGTTACATACTGCTATATTGGTCTCCTAATACAGAAAGAGTGAAGGCCCAGTGCACTACTTATTATTAATTTTGTATTATTTATTTATTTCTGATTTTCAGGGGGTGCTGCAGCATCCTCATGCTGCCCGAGAATGCCAATGTAACGTGTCTAAATTACTTTCTCCACGTGACACTCAGCTCTGTAGCCATAAAATGCTTTGAAAGGCTGGTCATGGCTCACATCAAAAGCAACATCCCAGACACCCTGGGCCTAATCCAATTAGCATACCGCCCCCAACAGATCCACAGATGTTGCGATCTCTATTGCATTCCACACGACCCTCTCCCTTCTGGACTAAAGGAACACCTATGTGAGGATGCTGTTCAAATCAAATCAAATGTTATTTTATTTGTCACATGCTGTGACCTCTGTGTCCACATCACTAAATCCAATCAAATTTTATTGGTCAAATACACGTGATTTGCAGATGTTATTGCGGGTGCAGCAAAATGCTTGTGTTTCTAGCTCCGACAGTGCTGTAATATCTAACAAATTACACAACAATTACACAACATACACACCAATGGTCCTAACACACCAACACAGCCGGGAAGAGGGCACGACAATGCCTCTTCACCCTTAACTCAATCCATCACCCACCTATCTCCTACCCCACAACACTGACTCAGTATCGGTACACTTTGTATATAACCTGTATATAGCCTCGTTATTGTTATTTTATTGTGTTACAATTTTATTTTTTATCTATTTGTTAATTTGCCTACTTTTTAAGTACATTGTTGGGAAAGGGCTCGTAAGTAAGCATTTCTACATATATGACGGCGCATATGACAAATACAATTTGAAATGATTGAAGTGACATCAATAAGGGATCCTAGCTTTCACTTGGATGCACCTAGTCAGTCTGTGTCATGGAAAGAGCGGGTTTCCATTGTTTTGTATACATCTGGTATGTACAGACAATATGGACAGTAAATTAATAGAACTGGTTGATACAGCAGTCGTTATATTAGAGGAACCATGACTAGAATACAATATATACATAAAACAGTATGTAAACATTATTAAAGTGACCCGTGCTGTATGACTGTAGAGTACATAGAGCAGCAGCCTCTAAGGTGCAGGGCAGGGTATCGGGCGTAGGCCGACTAGTGATGACTGTTTAACAGTCTGATGGACTGGAGATATAAGCTGTTTTTCAGTCTCTGTGTCCCAGCTTTGATACACCTGTACTGTCTCTGACTTCTAGATGGTAGAAGGGTGAACAGGCCATGGCACAGGTGGTTGAGGTCCGTATTTTCTTGTCCTTCCTGTGACACCCACCTGGGGATATAGATGTCCTAGAGGGCAGCCAGTGTGCCACTGGTGATGCGTTGGCGTGACCGCACCACCCACTGGCGAGTCCTGAGGTTGCGGGCAGTGCAGGTGCCATACCAGGCAGTGATACGGCCCGACAGAATGCTCTCGATGGTGCATCTGTAGAAGTTTGGGATGTTCTTAGGGGCCAAGCCAAATTTCTTTAGCCTACTGAGGTTGAAGAGGTGCTGTTGCACCTTTTTCACTACGCTGTCAGTTTGAAGGGACCATAACAGGTCTTCAGTGATGTGCAAGCCAAGGAGCTTGAAGCTATTGACCCGTTCCATGGCAGCCCCATTGATATGGATGGTGGCGTGCTCTCTGTTGTCTCACATAGTTCACAATCAGCTCTTTCATTTTATGACGTTGAGGCAGAGGTTACTTTCTTCCCAGCACTCTGCCAGGGCTCTCACCTCCTCCCTGTAGGCTGACTCGTAATTGTTGGTAATCAGGCCTACAGTACCATCGTTGTGTCGTCAGCAAACTTGATGATTGCATTGGAGACGTGTTTAGCATACGCAGTCATGGGTGAACAGGGAGTACAGGAGGGGGCTGAGCACGGACCCTTGTGGGGCCCCCGTGTTGAGGACCAGTGTGGCGTAGGTGTCGTTGCCTACCTTCACAACCTGGGGTTGGCCCGTCAGGAAGTCTAGGACCCAGTTGCACAGGTAGGTGTACAGACCCAGAGCCCTGAGCTTAGTGATGGTCTTGGAGGGCACTATAGTGTTGGAGGTTGAGCTGTAGTCGATGAACAGCATTCTCACATACAGTGGTATCCCTCTTGTCCAGGTGGCATAGAGCAGTGTTCGGTGCAATTGCGATTGCGTCGTCCATGGATCTTTTGGGGTGGTATGCAAATTGTAGTGGGTTTAGGGTAAGGTGGAGGTGATATAATCCTTAACAAGCCTCTCAAAGCACTTCACGATGACAGAAGTGAGTTCTGTGGGGGGATAGTCATTTTGTTCAGTTACCTTCACATTCCTGGGTTTAGGAACAATGGTGGACATCTTGAAGTAAGTGGGGAAAGAGATAACTACACTCTGGATAACATAGAAAACGTCAAACGTTCTATAGATCCTCATTTTGATATGCTTGAGCAGCAGTCAAATAAATCATCCAATGAAACAGAGGAGAAATGTCCTTCCAAAGAATCAAACAAAACAATGGAAGAGGAGGCGATTACAACAATGTCAAAGAAGGACAGTGCATTGCTGGCAAGAATGAACATACAGCTATGAAAGCGTGATCTATTGCCCGGAGTAATAGAGGACATTGAAGCCCTCAAGGTAGGAATGGATTACAGCAACAAATTAATGGAAGAAATAAGGACTAAAAACAAAATATTGAAAGCGACAGTAGACTCCCTACACTCAACGACAGAGAAACTCCTGAGTGATAACACTCAAATGAAAGCAGAGCTACTTATACTTATATATATTTTTTTATACTGGGAGTGAAGGAGAATGAAAATTCTGGCAACAGAAGAAAAGGTGAAGGATTTCATGTCCAACAAACAGGTGAATAAAATTGATTTCCAAAGGGCGCATCGTTTTGGTCGAAGGGTTCCCCAGAAACCCTGGGCCATTGTTGCTAGACTATCCCATTACAAGACGAAGGTGGCCGTGATGGAAAGGGTTTAGGGAGTTGAAGGGCACACCATTCTCTATCAACGAACAACTCCCCCAAGAAATAAGAGAGATGACACATCCTTTATTCAATTTTTTTAAACAGAGCAGAGAACCAGAATGTGCGCTTAGTATTGGATAAACTGTATGTAATCAACCAGCTCTTCAGGGACTCAAAGTTTACAACGTGGCCTCCTAAGCTAGTTCCCAATACACAGAATTACACAACACTACACATTACCACACTACACCACACTACACAAAAACCACACTACAGCATTACAGCACTACAGCATTACACCACACTACACAAAAAAAAACGTTTATTCTCATCAACTTTTGGAAAGAACTGTTGTTGGTTTTTGGCTCCATCAGGCTACTAGGCCTCGAACAATCCATAACGGGCTAGGTGCCCTTACAGTCCTATAACCGTATTCTTATTCTTACTTATTCTTGAGTCTTGGACAATGCAGATGTAGATTCACGTTTGAGATAATCGGCAAAAGAAAACGGTTGATGATAGGCTTACTTTTTTACAGGACTGCACAAGCCTTAAAATGTTAAATAATGGTTTGGTGTTTATTCGTATTTGATCTAAACTGAATCTAAGGATCGGAACATAGTTATATTGTGGCTACTCAGATGTGAATCGGAACGAATAGTTTTGATATATTGATTCATTTCATAAGGTACATAAGATACAATATAAAAAACGTAAAGGATTTAATATAATAATGTGCTCCGACGCACATCGGCAATCCGTTAGGCCCATGGTCACCAGGGTCGGTGGAATCTGCCTGCTCACGGCTGGTAAATCAAAACAAACTAATGGTATGCTAAATTAAATTGGTAAAGCCAATAGTATCTGGTTTAAGAAAGTACGTTTTGCCTAGTCATCGTGGGGTACTGTGTGTAGATTGTTGAAGAAAAAAACAATATAATACATTTTAGAATAAGGCTGTAACATAAAAATAAAATGTGGAAAAAGTCAAGGGGAATACAGAAATACTTTCTGAAAGCACTGTATATGTCCATAAAAATGATGCGAGCGGATTCATGATTTCGATTGGTTGAAAAACGCTGGCTGTCTCATCCTGACTCGTTCATTACTATGGGACAGCTGGAGTTTCAATATTGAAACAATGTTGCAAATGTTGAAGAGACAGACAGTAAGGTCTGTTGTTGAAAACTAAATGTTAGTCGAAAAGAAATGTGAGGTAATGTCTAGATGCTTTTCATAGTGGAGACCAAGTTTTTGAATTGCTTGGCTGGGCTGATGAGACAGTGGATTGCACACTCAGATGGAACAGAGAAAATAGCCATTTAATGTCATAGATTTAGCTGGTGGTAACTTGTGGCATGGAAACAGTCTGGAATGCGGTTTTAACCAATCAGCATTCAGGATTAGACCCGCCTGTTGCAAAAATGTGGATGATGTATTATTTTTTGTGTTGTGATGTATAAATTGGATACCAATCATCAGTTTGGGGAAGGCCCTTTCCTGTTTCAGCATGACAATGCCCCCGTGCACAAAGCGAGGTCAATACAGAAATGGTTTGTCGAGATTAGTGGGGAACACAGGAGGCTGTTGAGGGGCGAACGGCTCATAATAGTGGTCCCAACGGCGCAAATGGAATGGCATCAAACACCAGGAAACCACGTCTTTGATGTAGTTGATACCATTCCACCTATTCCGCTCCAGTGATTACCATGAGCCCATTCTCCCCAATTAACGTGCCACCTACCTCCTGTGGTGTGATAAACTTGACTGGCCTGCACAGAGCCCTGACCTCAATCCCATGGAACACTGACTGCGAGCCAGGCCTAATCACCCAACATCATTGCCTGACCTCACTAATGCTCTTGTGGCTGAATGGAAGCAAGTCCCTGCAGCAATGTTCTAACATCTAGTGGAAAGTCTTCCCAGAAGAGTGGAGTCTGTTATAGCAGCAAAGGGGGGACCAACTCCATATTAATGCCCATGATTTTTCGATGAGAAGGTGCCCACATACCATTCGTAATGTACTGTATTTGTAATGCTAGAATATAACAAGGATGACATGTGAGCACATTTCTTTTGATATTTTTTTTTCTTCCAAATAGGCAACGTGCAAATAATGAACATTTTAAAAATGGTTCTTGTTTTCAATTTCTTTCTCTCGTTTTACTGACATTCTGATCTAATGAACTGAATGCATGCCTTTCCTCTATAGTGATTGTAGGAATGCGAATAAGTGAGCCTATAATGTTTACGCTGAATTTTTTATTTGGCAAACGGATCTAATGAACTGAACGAAATGGCCCGATATGGCTTTCCTTTGTTTTATTCGACAACTGACAACTTGCAAAGTGAGCCGATAATGAGCAGCTGTATACAGACTTGGTGAGATGTACTGTACATGGAGGAGGCTTAATCAAGCTAGTCGTCTTGATTACTTTCTTGTATCCTTCACGCTAGCACCAAAAGTAAAAACGTATTGATAGGGGGAAAAATGGGGTCGAACCCTCAAATAACTGGCATCCACATCACTCTTACAGAATTTCCACATATAAGCAAAGCCTACTGGATGACAACCTGTTTTTAACCAAAACAAAGGATTTTTACAACTGACTTTTTCCTGCATGAACATACGTACAGCAGATCCCCTTGTAGTGTAGGACACTTTAACATGTGGCTTTTAAAGGTCATGCAAATAAAAAAAATCTGTCAACAGAGTTCATATTATTAACAATGAAATATAATAAATAACAGTAGAGATAGAATGTTCAACATAGAAATGGAACCAAAAAGAATTGACAGAAACTTGTTACAAATGACTGAGTCATCTATTATTCACAAAATTATATTTTGGAAGGGGAAGCAAAGTAATTTAAGCATACATTCTCTTTTCAGTCTCCTCCATTTCCACTAACTGAAGTTAACTGTAAGGATTTTTTCCCTAGTAGTAGTGTAAAATTAACAGCTGTACAGAGAGACTTGCACGAGGGCCAAATTGCAGAGGAGGAACTTCTAGATGCAATTAAAGCCTTTAGGCCATGGAAAACTCCAGGGCTGGATGGCATACCAGTTGAGGTACAGTATAGGAAACCTTCTTTGATCTACTCAAATATCCACTACTAGCATGTTTTAACCACTCCTATAAAAATTTTAAACTTGCAGGTACTCAGCAAGGTCTGATTTCATTATTACTGAAACAGGACCCAGGTGGTATGTATAAAGAACCGGCCTATCTAAAATACTGGAGGGCCCTTACAGTTCAGTGTTGTGATGCGAAAATCCTAGCAAAATGCATAGCACATAGGATTAAAAAGGTGTTGTCGGATATTATCCATCCTGATTATTTATCCTGATCATGGAAGATACATTGGACATAATATAAGACAAGTACTTGAAACAATAGAACACTAAGATAAATCTAGGAAAAAAGGTCTGGCATTCATAAAATATATAATATTTTTGATAAAGTACAACTATAATGTATATATAAATGCCTGGACTATTTTGATTTTGGAGAATCTCTTAAAGTTATAAATAGTAACCCCAGGTGTAAAATAGTAAATAATGGCTACTTCTCAAAAAGTATTACACTGTCAAGAGGAGTCAAACAAGGTTGTCCACCGTCAGCATAGCTATTTATTATGGCCCCCAAATGTTTGCTATTAAAATCAGGTCCAACAACAATATAGAGGGGCTAGAAATCCAGGGCTTAAAAACAAAGGTGACTCAAATGTCCTCTTAAATCCAAAATCTGGATCCTTGCACAGCCTCATAGAGGATCTGATAATTTTTCTTGATTACAACCAAACTATGATACGTGTACCATTTTATGTATTGGAATCGCTAAAAAAAACTTTTACATTACCATGTAGTTTACCAATAAAATGGTCTGATGGTGAAGTGGACATACTTGGTTTTCATATCCCTAAAGTAATAAAAGAACTTACTACAACACATTGTTACAGAAATTTAGCAAAAATAGATACAATCTTGCTACCATGGAAAGTAAAATACCTCTCTATTTGTGCAAAAATCACCGTAATAAATGTTTTGCTCATATCCCAGTTGACCTATTTACTTACGGCCTTGCCTACGCCGAATGTTTTGTCTTTTAAATTACTTGAGCAAACATATTTCCCTTCATTTGGAATGGCAAGCCAGACAAAATAAAACATGGTTATTTATACAATGAATATGAGTTCGGGAGGGAGCTAAAATTATTAAACATTAAAGCATTAAACATCTCACTAAAAGCATCAGTCATAAAAAAGTTATACTTAAACCCAAACTGGCTCTCCAGTAAGAATGTCTCATCCCTTGTTCAAAAATGTACTTTTTCTCTTCATCCAGATTATAAACTCTCACTTTCAGTTAATGGACATTTTTTTTTAAATATCACCCTTTCTAAAACAAGCCATACAAAGCTGGTTGAAATTCCAGTTTCATCCTGCAGAAAAGACAGAACAAATATTACAACAAATAATATGGCTACATTTAAATATGCTAATTGATTAAAAAAAACATGATGTATGATTTTTTTAAAGGAATTATCTTTGTTACATTTGCAGTTGACAAACATATATTTACATGAAATGGTTCGGTCCTGCCCCCTGCCCCCGAACAGTACTTGCTAGCAGCGAATTGCGAGTGAGGAGTGTCGGTGGAGCATCATGTCTCAGCTTCCTAATGAATAATCTGGCTTCCAAAAATGAAAAGAAAGAAAGAAAAAGACAGGAGAGAGAAAAGAAAGGACGACAGTATGTCACCCGATTTCTCAGAAAGGAAGGTGGGTGTCGTCTGTGAGTGGTGGAAATGAACCTGTTAGCTTAGTTCATGGTGAAATAGGCTGCTTTTGCTCCCCTAACATGACTTACTTAATATCTTCACAGAAAATGTTGAGTATTTATATTTTGCTCCTCTTTTAGCTGATATTTAATCAATGCAGGCAAACTTTTAGCAAGCTATTCATACTAAATCAGTTGTCCCTGCCCCTGCCTGGTGCCAGGCCCAACAGATGCAGCTTCAGGCTCAGCAGCCCAGTCTCCCCATACCCCTGAACCAGCCCTACTCCCAACTGAAGAAGGAGGTTAGCAGCATTGTGTTGAATGACATGACATTTGGCATAATTGCAGGTACTGTAATGCATTTAGGACAGGAGTGTGATTCTCTAGTCAGGAAAAATCTCACTTGCCACAGAGGCAGCCAATATCAGAGCCTTAAAGGAAGAGATGCAGGCTCTTAGAGATGGATGGGGGTCTCTCCTGATTGCAATGCAAATGGATGTTGCACCTCAATTTAACAAGGAACACAGCCACCAGAGGAACAGATTCCATGATGAGACCTCTCAAGAGGATTTTTTTTAACCTTTATTTAACTTGGCAAGTCAGTTAAGAACAAATTCTTATTTCCAATGACAGCCTAGGAACAGTGGGTTAACTGCCTGTTCAGGGGCAGAACGACAGATTTGTACCTTGTCAGCTTATGGATTTGAACTTGCAGCCTTTCGGTTACTAATCCAACACTCTAACCACTAGTGCAGCAGCTGTGTTTCAGAACACAGTGTTTTTTACTGCTATGGACAACATCATAAGTGACTTGGACACAAGGTTCCACACTACTGTAAAAATTGTTTTAAAAAATTATGCTGTTCTGAAAGTTGGGCAGATTAGTGAGGATAAAGTCCCGTCTGTGTGCCAACCACTGATCATGGAGTATTCCAGAGATCTTACACCTGAGTTTCAACATGAAGTAAGACACCACTTTCCCCCCTAACTTGTCCCCGCTTGGTCTCCTGAATGCAATTTGTAAGATGCAGCTGCAAAGCATTTTTGGAGAAGTGTGCATTGCTTTACGTATATTTCCACACTGCCTGTGACTGTTGCTGATGGCGAGAGAGCTTTCAGTAAGCTAACACTGATAAACTATTTTAGGTCCACTATGTCCCAGGACAGGCTTTGCAATCTTGCCATGCTGTCCATTGAAAGTCAGTTAGCTAGAAAGCTGGACTTCAAAGACTTGATCAAGAAGGCTCGGTGCTGGGCTCTTGGTGAGTAAGGCTGAGCAAGGGCCAATGATAACTGTTCAATGGCATGGCTATGGATATTGGATCACTACACACGATGCCCACAAGCTGAGAACAAGACTGAGAACAGACTAAGAACAAGATGTATCTCAAAGTCATGGCTGGATTTTCACAAAATTTGTTGTGCACAATCAAGAACCCAAGTGGAAGAAACCTATTGATTTGGTGACCTTTTGACCTTTCTTCTAGTGCCACAATCAGACCTTTTCATGTTTTCCATTTTCCATTTCCACTTTTACAGCTGTTTATTTTCTAATTGGTATGTATACTTAGTTAAAAAAATCTGCTGCTGATTTTAGTATTTTGTTTCTTATATCATTCTATAGTTGATAATATACATGTATTTTAATTGAAGAGGTTAATGTATATTTAAGTTATATTTATTTTAAGTTATTCATTAATGTTTAAAAAAAATTCCATTCAAGAATTTTAGCAATAAAATTATATTTAGACAGTAAAATATGGCCTTTAGCACATTTCTTATAGAGGGTATCAGTCTTGCATCAAATCGTGAATTCCACTGTATGCAAAATGTTACATGCATGTCTGAACAGTGTTATATTTTCACAGCTCACTGTCAGTAAATATTGTACAGCAAATATTGGACTACAATAGAGTTGCAAGCCTGCAAAGGTAGAGTCATTTAAAACTTTGAACTGGTCGATTTGGTTTTGGAGGTGTGTCGTTACAGCAATTGCGCAGGGTTGGTTGTGGCCTGTGGACGTGGGGCCCAATGTGATCTTTTCATGGGGCACAAAATCCCTGGCAGCGCCCCTGGCTGTACGGTATCTACCTAGATGTAATGTATATCAAAATATCACATGACTTTATTCTTGCTATGTACAGTTCTGTAGAAAAAAAGTGCCTTGTATGTAAAATGTGGGTAGAATATACATGTAAAAAAATATGTAGTAGTGGGTCAATTTTGCTAAAAAAAAAATAAAACTACAATGACCATAATCCACTGCACACCTGCTTGTCCGGTCTGTGTTATTTTAAGCCTGCTACTGAAGAAAATGCATAGTGCATTTAATGTAAACAAATGTATCGAAACCTAAATAGAAAAACCGTAAAAGCACTAATTGTGCAGCGCTAATTGCTAGTTTGTTTGTGCATGTCCATGTTCCCAGTCACCTTGCTGTGATTAAATGCAGTGGTTCACGCTTTCAGTTTTGTGTGAATCCTGCCATCTATACAGGGTTTTTGGTTTGGATAAGTTATAACCGTCACAGTAGGAACAACATACTCTATGCATTGCCTGATGTACCCAGTCACAGAGTTGGTGCATACGTTGATACTATTCCCAGAGGAGACCCAGAACATTCACTAGTCAGCAGGATCAAAACAGTCTTGAAGCATAGATATTCTGATTGGTCGGACCAATGTTGAACAGTCCTCACCATGCATGCTTCCAGTTTAAGTTTCTGCCTGTAGGTGAGGAGGAGCTGGATCGAGATGTGATCTGATTTGCAGAAGAGTGGGTAGTGGAGGGTCTTGTAGCCGTCCCGGAAGGGAGAGTAACAATGATTAATCGTGTTATCGCAGCGTGTAGCACAGGAGATGTGTTGGTACAAAATCGGGAGCATTTTCCTCAGATTTCCTTTATTAAAGTCACTAGCATTGTTATTCACCAGGCTGGTGAGTGACATAATTGTTGCAGCAGTATTGCCTTCTTTAGTTTTGATCTCTAAGAAGTAGAGGTGAGAAGTGATTCTATCAAAACAAAATTAGCTTCTATTTACCCTCTGCTTGTCACTGTCTCTCCTCCCCTCTCAACCCCTTTATACTCGCCTCTCCTCTACTTGACTTTCCTGAGATATTTTACACTGTGAGAATACGCTTTCTTATTATAAAGTTTGTTTTGTAATGGAAGGTTTTTGGGACTTGCACCCAGACCTACAACATCTGAGAAATTCATGATCATGATCCAACCCCTAGATTCCGAGAAGTACACTGGTCGCCGGAGATTATCCTGTATAAAGTTATTCTCTGTGCTTCTCGGTGCCTGGCTGAGATACTGAATTCGAGGCATCTCAACAGCCAATTAGAATCTCACACCGCTGAGCTGAATAAAGGGGACACAATACTCTTGGGATGAGGGATAGCCTTTGCTCTCCTAATGCACATGGATGAAAGCGTTTCGCTCAGAAGTAGGGCTTTTATGAAGGTTTGCCAATTAATGTGTCTGAGTGTTTGGAGTGTGTGTACGTTTATTGATGTACTTTCACGTCACTGTGTCTGGGTCTATGTCTATTCCATAAAAAAATTGCTAACAGCAGGTTTTTGCTTATGACATATGCTGTTTTTTTATGTTGGGCTCCCAAGTGGCGCAGCGGTCTAAGGCACTGCATCTCAGTGCAATCGGCATGACTGCAGTCCCTGGTTTGAATCCAGGCTGCATCACATCTGGCCGCGATTGGGAGTCCCATAGGGCGGCGTACAATTGGCCCTGCGTCGTCCGGGTTTGGCCAGGTAGGCCGTCAATGTAAATAAGAATTTGTTCGTAACTGACTTGTCTAGTTAAATAAAGGTAACATTTTTTTAAGTGTTTGGATTGTACACAGCACATACACATACACACACTCACAGAGGAGACAAAATATGCATTTTATTTTTTTCTGAATTCACAGGTGGCAAAATCACTTAAAATGGTCTTTATTCCTTTTACTCCTCTGGAATCACTGTGGGGTATCACGGGTCACTCCACAGTAGCATAAGTGATGCACACACTAGAGGTCTTCACAGGTCCAGGTGGACCGGATATACCAGAGACCCGAGCCCGATTCAAATTCTAACTTGTCCTTCGGGTCTGGGTCGGGTTCTGTTTGAATGTCATCGGGTTACGGGTCTATGTAACTATAGCTTGTGGACCCAAATGGACCGGCTCTGCATAGCCTATAGCATATTTGTTTTTACACCAATAAGGTGAATTTATTGACTTATAGAAGTCATTGCCAACATACAATATAAAGACCTATTCATTAACCAGAACAGCAACTTGGCTGATAAACATTTTAAAAAATGTCACTCGGGTCCAATCGGTTCGGGTCTGATTATTCCTGGGTCTGTTCGAGACCGGGTCCCCTTTTTTTCATATCGGGTCCATTCTGGTCAGGTCTGATTGTCCTCGGGTCCGTTCGGGTCCTGGGCCAACTTTTTGGACCCGTGAAGACCTCTAGCACACATAGAAAAAGACATGGATGGTGATTCACGAGCCAGCCAGTGAACCATTAGTTAGCTCTCTAACCACTCCTATGATGCAGTGCTTTACCCCTGCAATACCCACAAATCACCTGAGTGTTGACTGGTAGTCATCTGGGAATCACGTGACAGATAACTGAGAATCACTTGTGTGACACCTGAATATCACACACTCAGCCTGTATCCTCGTTGACGCTCTGCTTGCAAATTGGCAGATCAATCTCCCCATGCTACATACAGTTTCTTTATCTGTCCATGACTAGTAATCCAAAATGGCCCGCTCCTCTCATTCTCCTCTCCGCGGGAGAAACTGTTACAGACTGTTACAGAAACAGATGGGAGGTCACAAGGCATGTGGCCGAGATGGTTAGAGAAACAACATCTTCAATTAAATCTCTCCCTCCCTCCATCTATTTACTTCATTACTTATATTTGTTCCCCCAGAAGCTCCTTGGCTGCCCAGCCAGCTGGCGGTCAGTTCAACCCACGCCTCCTCCTGATTGATTGATAATTATGAGCCGCGGTGACGGCGCCTCGTCAAGCTGTCTGAGTCAAACAAAGCCTTTGACTTTCACTCCATTACACAGTCACCCTCCGAGACCTGCGCCAACCTTTTTATTTTCTCACCCTCCCTTGTTTCTGTATCTCCGCTCCTAAAGTTCTTGATTTCCAGTGACATTTAAATTATGCAAATGGGGGTGTAAATGAAAGAGGTCGTCTGGGCACCATCGTGAGTCTAATGGGGTTGTCTGAAATGGCCGCCTCCTAACAGCTGATTGCCTGAGTGGGGACTGAGTCATGTTTCTCCTCAGCCAAGGGCTTTGATTTCAGTATATTTTTTCTTATAGTTAGAAGGCTCAGTGAGTTATACC
The DNA here is from genome assembly GCF_045791955.1 of Oncorhynchus clarkii lewisi. Lineage (NCBI taxonomy): Eukaryota > Metazoa > Chordata > Actinopteri > Salmoniformes > Salmonidae > Oncorhynchus > Oncorhynchus clarkii. The sequence continues at coordinate 15,627,636 of NC_092168.1, forward strand.
AGTTGGAGTACTTAACTTCACTTTGATTAGGGCTCTTGGGGTTCATTTTAGAAAGAAATGTACTTTCGTGTAACGATCAGGAGATATATAAAAGGGGCAACAGTTGAACCTTGAGGAACTCCTAATTTAAGTAGTTGATTTTGTAAATGTCCATTATCTGAGTTTTTCTCCATATACTGCTGGGAATCAGATGTCAATAATTATCCTTGCCAGCTATAAGAACTGACAGAATACCTACACATGTCATTGTGACATGCAACCTCACTCAACTTTCCTCTCTAGATTATGCTGCTGATAGACTTCTGGCAGCAAAGCTCGGGAAAGTGTCAAATATAGTCAAATATAATCTTCCCCCTGTTCTCTCACACACTTCCTCTCCTGCCTGTGGAGTGGGTAACAGGTGTGATATCCCGCTTTATTAGCTGGGTGCTCTCCCATATATGACAATGACTTCAAATTAAATCCCAAGTTCAAAAACACTGGGAACTGATGGAACTCCAAAATGTTTGAAAAAAATAAACACGTCTGATGAAGATCATGCGGCTGAAACACTTCTTGCAGCAAAGCTGGTGAAAGCGTGAAGTCAAATATAATCTTCCCCATTCTCTCAAACACAGTCGCCCTCTCCTGCCTCTCCCGATTTACCATTCCCCTCACCCCGGCACACCCAAGGGGTCAAAATCCTTTTTTGAATTGTCTTCCATCTCATTTATCTCCTATCTAATAATCCTGCGTCTCCCGGGTAAGTGGAAGTGGGGTGGTGAGGAACGGGGCCCGCTCATTCTCTCTCCTGGAGAGGTAATCAGCATAGACAGGAGAGAATTAGTGTGTTGATCTGTATTCCCTAGTGCTGGTGCTTATAAACACGATGGATGCTAATGCAGACTGAACGACTGTATGAACACCCCACCACCACATAGAAGCCTACTTCTGAATATATTACATAACCCCACCGCCACGTAGCAGACGACCACCTGAATATGTTTTACATTTGTACATTTGAGTAATTTAACAGACGCTGTTGTCCAGAGTGACTTACAGGAGCAATTAGGGTAAAGTTCCTTTGCTCAAGGGCATATCGACAGACGTTTCACCTAGTTGACTTTATTGCAAGACCGCAACGCCACATAGAAGCCTACCTCTGAATATACTACATGTTACATGAACACCAAGCATGCCTCGCTATCAATGGTTTATTGATTGACTAATGATTACACAGCTGACATAGTATATTATGCACAACCTTACGTGTGAGTGAAGTATGCTCGTACACAGGGCTCAAAATCATTGGTAGCATTTGTGCTCCTAACTTAGGAGCACCACACAACATTTAGGAGTACCAGAAACATGTTTTGTATTTTTTATTATTGAGATATAGCCTACGTTGGGCCTATATGAATCCTACGTACTTATTGCTGTGCCATCAAATGTTTGCATATACTGGTAAAGCTACCAGGTAGTTAATAGGGCAAAAAATCTCAACAAGATTTTTCAACCAACTATTGCGATATATTGTAGATTAAAACACTTGGGTCAACTGTTGGAATCATAGACATATTATGATTATTCTAATTATATGTTTGATGTAGTTTGGCATGACAATTAATGAAAAAGCCAGGTAGGAATTATGACAAGGTAGGAAGCAAAGTGTTGGTCAGTGTTTCCCAGGGGAACCTAATCACATTTGAATAGAGTTGCATTTAGACAAATATTTTAGAACAGGCTATCTAATTGAGAACATCCCGTTGCACAGACACCATGCTGACCCATACCGAAACCTAATATATTGACATACAATACCAATCTTAATGAGATTCTTAATGAGACACCTACTCATTCAAGGGTTTTTCTTTATTTGTAAAATGTTGTACATTATAGAATAATAATAGACATCAACACCATGAAATAACACATATGGAATCATGTAGTAACCAAAAAAGTGTTAAACAAATCAAAAAAATATTGTATATTTGAGATTCTTCAAAGTAGCCACCCTTTTCCTTGATGACAGCTTTGAACGCTCTTGGCATTCTCTCAACCAGTTTCATGAGATAGTCACCTGGAAGGCATTTAAATCAACAGGTGTGCCTTGTTAAAAGTTCATTTGTGGAATATATTTCCTTCTTAATGTGTTTGAGCCAATCAGTTGTCACTTGTTGTGACAAGGGCGGTGTGGTATACAGATGATAGCCCTATTTGGTAAAGTCCATATTATGGCAAGAGTAGCTCAAATAAGCAAAGAGAAATGGCAGTATGTCATTACTTTAAGACATGAAGGTCAGTCAATACGGAACATTTCAAGAACTTTGAGTTTCTTCAAGTGCAATTGCAAAAACCATCAAGTGCTATGATGAAACTGGCTCTCATGAGGACCGCCACAGGAAAGGAAGACCCAGAGTTACCTCTGCTGCAGAGGATAAGTTAATTAGAGTTAACTGCACCTCAGATTGCAGCCCAAATAAATGCTTCACAGAGTTCAAGTCACAGACACATCTCAACACCAACTGTTCAGTGGAGACTGTGTGAATCAGGCCACCATAGTCGAAATGTTGCAAAGAAACCACTACTAAAGACAAATTTGAGATTTTTGGTTCCAACTGTGGTGTCTTTGTGAGAATGGTTGAATGTATACTGCCACTGTGTCTTCTTATTGTCTCGAACTTAGGCATATATCACAGTCACAAGGCGTATGAAGTAACAAGTTATAGAGCAAACAACGCAGTTTTCACAACACATTCAGTATGTTGTAATGTTTTTTTCTGGCTTCCCCAGGGATTTTACCATGCACCACTTATGCTCAACAGTTTCCTATGTGTATCAAGAACTGTCCACCACCCAAAGGACATCCAGCCAACTTGACACAACTGTGGGAAGCTTTGGGGACAGCATCCCTACAGAATGCTTTCGACACCTTGTAGGGGAAAGGAAAGGGGGATACCTAGTCAGTTGTACAACTGAATGCACTCAACTGAAATGTGTCTTCCACATTTAACCCAACCCCTCTGAATCAGAGAGTTGCAGGGGGCTTCCTTAAACGACATCCACGTCATCGGAGCCCAGAGAACAGTGGGTTATCTGCCTTGCTCAGGGGCAGAATGACAGATTTGAACTTTGTCAGCTCAGGGATTCGATCCAGCAGCCTTTCGATTTCTGGCCCGTTGCTCCTACCCGCCAGGCTACCTGCCGCCCCTGGGAATATATTATAATACATGAGTTCCCTTATGGGGATCTACATCAAATCAAATCAAACCACCAGTAGTAGCAACTAGTGTTAGCACTAACGTTTGCTTTGCCCTAGCTAGTGCACTTAGCTAAATGGAATTTAGCTAGCCAGCTAGCTAATAAGCAATAAGCATTAGTGATTAGCAGTATTTTAGGCACATGCCAGCTTCCTTAAACTAACTTGCGTTTCACCGAGGGCAAGATACACAAACTAATAATATAATAGAGAAAACTCGTGGATTCATATTTAGAAGCAATGCGGAAAGCCGCATCGTTCTTGTTTTGCAATAATATGTTGAGTGCATGAATTGACAGCATGCTGAGGGAATAAACAGCATGGAGGAACTGTGTGCTGCCTGCTTGTGATACTTGGTGGGGGTGGGGCTTGGTGGGGGTGGGGCTTGGTGGGGGTGGAGCTTGGTGTGCGTGGCAGGTGTCATTCTGTCTTGTTTGAGAAGAGCTGAGGGAAAATATCATTACTCATTTATCATTTTTTTAAACATTTTATTTTAGTTGTACTGGTACTCCCAAAATAAAACGGGTCGCACAGCAAAATATTTTGTTGGTCGCACTTTAGAGCCCTTATTTCATACTTTCAAGTGAGAAAATGACACGTTGAAATGGAGCCGGTAATGTGTATAATCAGATGTGTCGTATTACTGCAATGTAATGGAACAATAAGCAAATACACATGGCAGTGTGAGAGAGAGAGACAAATGGAGCGTGCAGCCGGGATAGCACTTACCATGATAATTGCTTTCAACTGGTTTTGTCTGTGTTTTTGAGCCCTGGGCTCAATAGTTCAGAGAGATAAAGAGGGGTGAGTTGGGGGAGAGAGGGAAGGAAGTAAAAAGGAGATAACAAGTTAGAGAACAAAAGGTGCAGGGCATTTTCAATCCCAATGATACTGACCACTTGTGATTAGCTTCTGTTTGTCTCAGGGTAATGATGCGTGACTTATTGATGACTGCCGAAGGAGGAGGAATAATTAAAGGCACAGTGCAGTCAAAAACGTGATTTTCTGTGTTTAATACAGTATATATTTTCACACTGTGAGGTTGAAATAATACTGTGAAAGTGTGAAAATTACGATAATGTCCTTTTAGTGATATACTGCTTTCACGCAGGATTTACGGTATTTTTGCCTGGAAACGTGTTTGGCCAATGTTTATACGACTCCCTTACAAACAGGCCAATTTGACCACATTCTTGCCTGCATACGCCTTTTATAGCTCCTGTGCCGTCATGCCGGTGACGAGTAGTAGGGGTGTGCAGATATGGGTGGGCCTCTATTTGAATAAATCAATTGAGAATAAACACCAGAAAAAAATCATCTATATTCAATTTGTTTAAGCAGGTCCTAAGAAACATAAGACTAATACAATATATTATCAGAAGAAAAGAATGCCATATTTGGAGTTTAATTAGACCTTTGTTACGGTCCTGTGCAGCCAAGGCTGCTCCATCCAATTGAAAGCAATAGTTAGTTATTTTGCTAATTAAACAGACAAAACACCTACCCGATCACAGTCAACACACACATATTTTATAGTAAGTATATAATGTAACAGAATAAAATAATATGTTTCCCGCACAGCAACACGGGGAAGTACGTGAAACCACTGCCACATAGAAAGGCCATCCTTTTTGGATCCATGTTTCATCTCTGTCCTATGTACACTTTGTGTACACTTTGTTTGGGACCAGGCGTAGAGACCTATCTTCATGTGAGTCTCCTGTTCATATTTCACAACCTCTGCAGGCTTTTGGAGTTGCATAGGCTATACACGATCGAGCAAAATAATAGGCCTACTCTTGATTTAGGCTACATTATTGCATACTAAATGTTTCTGATCAGTGATATATGACCCAACTAATAGATGAGCCATACAACTTCCACTTATTTGCCCAGCCAGAAGCCATTTAACCAAATAGCCTGTACAGACAGAGATTCAGTGAAACAAAATCACATTGATTGATTATCAAACAAGTCAGCCTTTTGGTCGGGAGTAGGCCTAGGCTACTACCTAACATGGCAAAATGTTCTAAATAAACTAGTCAAGATGATCAACTAGTCAAGATCAACCAGCCAACTAGTCAAGATGATCATGAGCAGCACTCACCTTAACTTAGCTAACATTTCCCCAGCTTAATTGTAGTCTAACTAATATCCAAATGGAAATTTAGTGAAAACAGAATTCAGACATTGAATGATGTATCAAGACTAGTCGCCGCGCTTGTTTCAAAGCAGCATGGTGGCGATGTCCCAATCAAAACTGTGCTGAAATGATCCGGTAGTGGACAACACTATGCATGGATGGAATGACTTTGGGAGTTTCACTAAGTGAAATGATCCGGTAGTGGACAACACTATGCATGGATGGAATGACTTTGGGAGTTTCACTAAGTGAAATGATCTGGTAGTGGACAACACTATTCATGGATGGAATGACTTTGGGAGTTTCACTAAGTGAAATGATCCGGTAGTGGACAACACTATGCATGGATGGAATGACTTTGGGAGTTTCACTAACTGAAATTATCCGGTAGTGGACAAACACTATGCATGGATGGAATGACTTTGGGAGTTTCACTAAGTCACTATTTGATACATGCCTTCAATTGCATTAGCCTACTTTATTCCAATATTTCCGTCATTCTGTGCTATTTATTCCCTCAGTAATTATTTATGGACCCATCCAGTATTGGTTAAGGAAACAGCGCTTAGTGGTGAGCTATGCCAAGTTTAAAACGGCCAAAAGGATAGTAAAACTTGCACTACGTAGCAACCATCAAGAGTTTAACAGCATAGTACGTGCCAATGCCGACTCAGCAAGTTTCATACTAAGCCGTAGGCAGAACTTTACCGAAATGATCAAATGAAATAACATTTTATTAGTCACATGCTCTGAATACAACCTTACCGTGAAATGCTTACTTACGAGCCCCTAACCAACAATGCAGTTTTAAAAAAATACAGATAAGAATAAGAAATAAAAACTAACAAGTAATTAAAGAGCAGCAGTAAAATAACAATAGCGAGACTGTATACAGGGGGGTACCGGTGCACAGTCAATGTGCCGAGGCACCGGTTAGTTGATGTAATATGTACATGTAGGTAGAGTTATTAAAGTGACTATGCATAGATGATAACAACTGAGAGTAGCAGCGGTGTAAAAGGGGGGGGGGGGGGGGGACAATGAAAATAGTCTGGGTAGTCATTTGATTAGATGTTCAGGGGTCTTATGGCTTGGGGGAAAAAGCTGTTTAGAAGCCTCTTGGACCTAGACTTGGCGCTCCAGTACCGCTTGCCGTGTGGTAGGTTGTTTGGAGGAAATAAACGTTTATGCTTTCATACTGGCAATACCTTTCAGATATGAAGAAAAGGCTAAAAAAAAGTTTGACGATATGGTAAAGTTGGTGAAAAAGCATCTTAGTATGAAAGGGATATAAGAGATGGAAATTTGAGCCTGTTTAGGTGGGATGGAGTTTTGGGTTGCCTGGTGACATCAATTAGTTAATAGGCCAATAAGAAAGAGAGTTCCAAACCTCTTTCCCATAACAGCTAGTTTTCAGTTTTCACCAACTCACTCAGACCAATCCCAGACAGTTCTAGCAACATTTTTGCTTGAGAAAATGCTCTCTGCTAAAGAAGCCATTTTTTGTAAAAAAATTTTTGCAATTTTAACTGAAAACAACATAATCCCTACCAAATCCAAAACATTATATCAAATGTTATCGTATTTTAACGCTGTTGTTTATTTTTCCTCCTCAGGATCACTTTTTGCCACCTCCCCTTCCAGAGTAAATGGCTGTACGTGGGCACAGAGCGTGGCAACACACACATCGTCAACATCGAGTCCTTCGTTCTGTCTGGATACGTCATCATGTGGAACAAGGCCATAGAATTGTGAGTTGAATCATCTAACATACACAAATGTTCAATAGTCAATGATAACCTAATGATGACGACTACTGTAGGATGACGTTGAGTTGAGAGCTGTTATGAAGTTCTTGTTGTGTGGGTGATAATATTCTGAGGATTGTTGTAATGATGATGACCATAATGATGATAATGTTCTATTCTATTTAATACTGAGTTCACGGCAGTGACAATGGTCTTGTTGGGTGGATGATAATATAATGATCATGATGACAATGATGATGATGATGATGATGACAGTGACTAGCCAGGCAATTCAGGCCACAGAAGGCCTGGTATTTAGTTAGTTGAAGCCATATACCTATATTTACAGAGTTGGGCCAACTTTTCGAATGTTGAAAATGGTTCTGATTCCAGAAATTCAGTTACATAGCATTGTTTTAATATTCCCTGTGTAATGTTAATGGGGGTGCTAACATGGGTGCCATATAATTTTGTAGTCTAAATGCATCATAATGCAGAAACCGCAATATCCCAAGTAACTCTAAATACATTTGAAGTCGGAAGTTTACACACACCTTAGCCAAATACATTTAAACTCAGTTTTTCACAACTCCTGACCTTTAATCCAAGTAAAAATGTCCTGTCTTAGGTCAGATAGGATCACCACTTTATTTTAAGAATGTGAAATGTCTGAATAATAGTAGAGAGAATTATTTAGTTCAGCTTTTGTTTATTTCATCACATTCCCAGGGGGTCAGAAGTTCACATACACTCAATGAGTATTTGGTAGCATTGCCTTTAAATTGTTTATCTTGGGTCAAACATTTCGGGTAGCCTTCCACAAGCTTCCCACAATATGTTGAGTGAATTGTTGCCAATTCCTCCTGACAGAGCTGGTGTAACTGAGTCAGGTTTGTAGGCCTCCTTGCCCGCACAAACGTTTTTAGTTCTGCCCACAAATGTTCTATAGGATTGAGGTCAGGGCTTACCTTGACTTTGTTGTCCTTAAGCCATTTTGCCACAACTTTGGAAGTATGCTTGGGGTCATTGTCCGCATGGAAGACCCATTTGCGACCAAGCTTTAACTTTCTACTGATGTCTTGAGATGTTGCTTCAATGTATGCACATAATTTTCCTTTCTCGTGATGTCATCTATTTTGTGAAGTGCACCAGTCCCTCCTGCAGCAAAGCACCCCCACAACATGATGCTGCCACCCCGTGCTTCACGGTTGGGATGGCGTTCTTCGGCTTGGAAGCGTCCCCCTTTCTCCTCCAAACATGACAATGGTCATTATGTCCAAACAGTTCTATTTTTGTTTCATCAGACCAAAGGACATTTCTCCAAAAAGTATGATATTTCTCCCCATGTGCAGTTGCAACCATAGTCTGGCTTTTTTATGGTGGTTTTGGAGCAGTGACTTCTTCCTTGCTGAGGGGCCTTTCAGGTTATGTCAATATAGGACTCGTTTTACTGTGGATATAGATACTTTTGTACCCGTTCCTATAGCAAATTCACAAGGTCCTTTGCTGTTGTTCTGTGATTGATTTGCAATTTTCGCAACGAAGTACGTTCATCTCTAGGAGACAGAACGCGTCTTCTTCCTGAGCAGTATGACGACTGCGTGGTCCCATGGTGTTTATACTTGCGTACTATTGTTCCTACAGACAAACGTGGCACCTTCATGCGTTTGGAAATTGCTCCCAAGGATGAACCAGACTTGTGGAGGTCTACAACTGTTGGAAAAAGTACTTGTGTCATGCGCAAAGTAGATGTCCTTAACGAATTGCCAAAACTATCGTTTGTTAACAAGAAATTTGTGGAGTGGTTGAAAAACGAGTTTTAATGACTCCAACCTAAGTGTATGTAAACTTCCGACTTCAACTGTAGGTTTGCTCTGGTTGAAGCTGTCGTCATAAGCAGCACCTGGTATGCTGACCAGAAGGAACAGTGTAACAATCATTTATAAAACCGGTAGTGTTGGGATCCTGAATGCTGATTGGATGAGCAGCATTCCAAGCTGTGCTATTTTGGCCATTAGACACATCTATGTCTGCTAACAGTTCCATCTGAAAATGATCACTGTGTTTCCATAAGAATATCATGTTCATGTTACTGTCCCAATCATTTCTTGTATTTATCTCAACTCACACATTATTTCCCCTTGTTTCCAGCCTGGCATTTGGTTCGGTACAGTTGGGGTTAATGTAAGCCTAGCATTTAGTTTGGTACAGCGGGGTTAAAATAAGCCTAGCATTTAGTTTGGTACAACGGGGGTTAATATAAGCCTAGCATTTAGTTTGGTACAGTTGGGGTTAATGTAAGCCTAGCATTTAGTTTGGTACAGCGGGGTTAATATAAGCCTAGCATTTAGTTTGGTACAGAGGGGTTAATATAAGCCTAGCATTTAGTTTGGTACAACGGGGTTAATATAAACCTAGGATTTAGTTTGGTACAGCGGGGTTAATATAAGCCTAGCATTTTGTTTGGTACATCGGGGTTAATATAAGCCTAGCATTTAGTTTGGTACAGCGGGGTTAATATAATCCTAGCATTTAGTTTGGTACAGTGGGGTTAATATAAGCCTAGCATTTAGTTTGGTACAGCGGGGTTAATATAAGCCTAGCATTTAGTTTGGTACAGCGGGGTTAATATAAGCCTAGCATTTAGTTTGGTACATCGGGGTTAATATAAGCCTAGCATTTAGTTTGGTACAGCGGGGTTAATATAATCCTAGCATTTAGTTTGGTACAGCGGGGTTAATATAAGCCTAGCATTTAGTTTGGTACAACGGGGTTAATATAAGCCTAGCATTTAGTTTGGTACAGCGGGGTTAATATAAGCCTAGCATTTAGTTTGGTACAGCGGGGTTAATATAAGCCTAGCATTTAGTTTGGTACAGCGGGGTTAATATAAGCCTAGCATTTAGTTTGGTACAGCGGGGTTAATATAAGCCTAGCATTTAGTTTTGTACAGCTGGGTTAAAATAAGCCTAGCATTTAGTTTGGTACAACGGGGGTTAATATAAGCCTAGCATTTAGTTTGGTACAGCGGGGTTAATATAAGCCTAGCATTTAGTTTGGTACAGCGGGGTTAATATAAGCCTAGCATTTAGTTTGGTACAGAGGGGTTAATATAAGCCTAGCATTTAGTTTGGTACAGTGGGGTTAATATAAGCCTAGCATTTAGTTTGGTACAGCGGGGTTAATATAAGCCTAGCATTTAGTTTGGTACAGCGGGGTTAATATAAGCCTTGCTGTCTGCCTGTTCTACCTCAGAAGCAATGTGTAACTTTTTTATTTTGATCTCTGAAGTGCCATACATAGAGTGAACGGAGCCCAGATGAGACGAGACAGTCAAAAAACAAGTACTGTATCAACGTCATGATCATAGACATATCCAAATGACAATAGAAAAAAGCTAAAGCAAACAAAAATGTACACTGGGTTAGCTATCTAACTGGGTTAGCTATCTAGCAAGTGACAAGAACGTTATTCGGCCTGCACAGCAGATTTTGTTTAGAACTGAGGACCAGTCCTTTTGCATAGCAACTATTCAAAAATAATTGAAGACCAGGTTGCATCTGTAGCAATATGATCAAAAGCGCTAACAACCAGATTTTTATCCGGACTATGTCATCTGATGGAAGAATGAAATTGTATGAACTGACATATCAAAATAACTTTTGAATGGAAATATGAAATTCATTGTTATTTTAATATGTTGGTAAAAATTGTATGAAGGCAATAAGTCACGCGAGGCAGTGCTGTGTCCGCTATCGCGTCGGGCCGAACAACGGCATTTACCTGTGACTGTATTCATGACATAGCACTGCCTCTTGTGCCTTATTGCTAAAGTAGTAGACACGAGTGGTTCTGTATGGCTCAGTCAGTATAGCGGGACACTTGCAATGCCAAGGGTCATGGGTTTGTTTCCTGCTGGAGCCATACTTACATAAAATGTATGCACACATGACTGTAAGTTGCTTTAGATAAAAGCATCTGATAAATGTATTATTATAAGTGACATATCCAGACAGAGCCTTCAGACACCTAGTCCAATGAGTCTCTTCCCTGTCACACACAGGAAGTCTGTTCTGTAGGCTTCATTCACCTATGCTTTGTCCCTCGGGTGTTAGTCTGACATGCCCTCCACTGTAGTGTCAATCACGCTTCACTCTAGTCCCATCCACCGAGGCGGCTTTGTGCCTTGACTTGACAGTGTTAGCCAAAGTAGGCAGACTGGATTTCAATGGGTGGGCCGACTGTCAGTCGCTCCAATGGCAGGCTCAGGAGTCTACCACTGGGTGGGAGCTAACCAAACATATATCCGAATCCTCCTGCTTCTAGTGTGCATTATTTCTCTGTAATACATGGCAATAACCGGCCGTGTTGTCAAACGTTCATATGTGTGGCTGCCTTTGAAATCAAAAATCTAATTGAAAACATCATTGGCATTGTTCAATATTCGATTTTCAAAATAGCAAGCTAACATTTAGGAGGACTGATGGTTTGGTCAGCTAAGCTAGCATGTCTGCTTGTTCAGTTACCAATGCAACTACAACAGCTATCTAGTAAACTCGCTAGCTGCTTCAGTTGATGTTCAACACGGTTACATTGGCAAAATAACACATTTCTAGCTGCAAATGCGGTCAATTATAGCCGTGGTATAAGAGAGATAACCGACAACGGGGCTTCATGCGTTCTCTGAAAATAATGCAACTCTACAGAAGGTTGGTGCCACTCCACTGTGCGTTGTGGCACATACCTTTCACACCGTGCATTATTGTCCAGAGAACGCATAGCCCCTCGTTGATTATCCCTCACATGGTCGTCAGCAGTTGTTGACGTTGGTATCATTAATATGACCTTTGAGTCGTTTAGCAGACAGTCTTATCCAGAGTGACTAGGGTTGAGTGCCTCGCTCAACGCCTAGTAAGCTCGAGATTTGAACCAGCGAACTTTCGGTTAATGGCCCAACACTAGCCCTAGTTCTATCCTAAAGCCTCTTGCACTGCCACGTCAACTCATTTGTCAAATAACCCTAGCTGAAGGTTTGGCAAACTAACTTTGCTCACTTACACCATGCCAGTGTTAGTTGATGCTCATGCAATAACTACGACTACTTTTAACATGCGTTAAGTGGGTTTTAAAGAGTAGTTCAATAAAAGTTTAACAATAATGTGTCGTCCTCATCAACGTGTTTAAACAGAGCCAATGAAGCCTGTATTGTCTGACTGTGTTGAACTGCTTTCCACTCAGTATGTTTGAAGATGAGTCTCTCACACACACACACACACCCACCCACACTCACCCACCCACGCACGCACGCACACTGTGCTCCTTCACAGGGAAAGCATCAAGCATGCCTCTAATGGAAATGAACTGCAGAGGGGAAGGAATGAGGTTTGTTTTTTCCCTCTCCGTCATGCTCGAGGAGGACGGAGGTGTGTGAGGAGCTAATGTGTTTGTGTGTGTGTGTGTGTGTGTGTGTGTGTGTGTGTGTGTGTGTGTGTGTGTGTGTGTGCGAGTGTTAACGTGTGTGTGTTTCCGTATGCATATGGTGGAACTAAATATAACTTTGCACAAGTATTAAATTGGAACAGCAAAAACCATATCCCAATGTTTATTTTCATGACATTTACCATATGCACTTTCAGGCTTAAAGGCCCAGTGCAGTCAAAAATGCGATCCCCTTTGGGTTTAAAAATATATATATATTTCCACACTATGAGGTGTAGGAGCTGTTTGAAAAGCACCTGAAATCTCAATCTGTTTTGTTAGGAGGGAGTTTTGGCCTAGCTGGTGACATCATCAGGCGATAAATTAGTTAATCGACCAATAAGAAAGAGAGTTCCAAAACTCACCAATAACAGCAAGTTTTAATTTTCCCCCTCCTGACTCAGACCACTCCCAGACAGTCCTAGCAAAAGTATTGTTTGAGAAATGACTCTAAGAAGCCATGTTTCTTTTTGACCATTTTAATTGGAAACAATCACAGTAAGCTACTTAACATTAATTGTTACAGAGAAATGTATCAGGGATCAAGGTAAGAACCAAATGCAGACTATCAAATTAACACAGTTTATTTTAGCAGCGGGGGCAGGCAACGACAAGTCAAGGCAGGCAGGGGTCGAGAATCCAGAGTATAGGGGAACAGACACAGGACGGCAGGCGGGCTCAGAGACAGGCACAGTAGTCGGGCAAGCGGGCTCAGAGACAGGACAGGCAAGGGTCAAAACCAGGGGGGGCAAGAAAAAGAGAGACTGGGGAAAAGCTGAAAAACGGTGGTTGACTTGACAAACAGGACGAAATGGACAGAGAACACAGGTATAAATACACAGGGGATAATGGTGAAGATGGGCGACACCTGGAGCTGGGTGGAGACAATCACAAGGACAGGTGAAACAGATCAGGGCGTGACAGAAATTATTTAATATTAAGATTAAAGCGACTGCTTTGGACCTTTTAAATTGAGGTGGAGGATGTTATTATACAGATTTTCAGCTCAACACACACACACACACACGCTAAGACACACATCACTTATTTAAAGTGGAGCTTTTCTGAGCAGGACTCTTTTTTCTAAAAGCCCGTACCAAAACACTCATTACATGATGTGTGTATCTCCCCGCCCTCCTGAGTATTGACTGAGAAGTGAGGCACTTGTGATCCAAAATGAATTTGCTTTTCCATTATCAGAAGTGGGAGACACGGCAAGTACACTACATCCATCTCGATAGAGCTGCATTGCTGGCAGGAAGAGGATGTATCGGACACATAAACATCACACTAGCATGCTGGCTGATTCCCCCAATGGGTTGCAAAGACAATATACCCAATTCATTCTGGCTCCTTGGAAGCAATCAATCACTCACAACTATTATCTCTCTCTCTCTCTCTCTCTCTCTCTCTCTCTCTCCCCTCCCCAATAAGGGCTAATTTAAAGTAAGTGCCAGCTGTCCTTTATTCACAGCTCCCAGGATGGGGCCAGAACCCCCTACTACCCATAATGCTCTAGTCTGGGTCTTTTCCTACGAGGCTTTAGATGTAGTGTCTGTGTAATAAAACCAGGGAAAGAAAAGCACAGCCTCAAATCAAAGAAGAAAGCGGGAAGCCTGATGGGAACATAGCTTCGTTAGGAAGACACAGGGGCTCCTACCTCACTCCTCATTGTATTTCACAAGACAAAAATGTCCACCGTGTTGTATGAAAAAGGAACACAAGAAGACAAAGACTTGGCAAAGACGCTTTGGTGTGAGGAAAAGATAAAAAGACGGATCAGCTATTCAAATATGAGTCATATTGATGTCAGATTGTTATTTCAGAACGTTTACTGATCTGTACATAGCTCCTTGTGCGAGCATTCAGTCTCTGATTTCCTATACCTTTGAATGACTGCAGTAATGGCTTGTGTGTTTCCTTAATGAGCCCATTATTTTCTAATTAGGCCTGAGTTTATCAGTCTAATGCAATCTCACTGGTTAACGCCTGCCGGTTTTGGCAGCAGCCTAAATTGAGACAGAAATCCCTGAGGGGCGGAACCCAGGCACACGTCTGATAACAAGAGACACATGCTACGTTTCCTCCCTCCTCTCTCTCTCTTCTTCCCACCACCTCCTCCTCCCTCCACGTCCTCTTGAATGTCAGTCTTTTCACTAGTCAATCTAGTGAGGCACAAGAGGAGTAAAGCCTGACACCTAACAGGAAATGAGTGGAGAAGAACACATGGTTACCGCAGCAAATAAAAAAACATTTTGGTATCTTGTCTGCTGAAGTCGCTGTGCAGAGATACACATAAAAATACTTGCACACAACAGAAGCAATGTGTGTGTGTGTGTGTGTGTGTGTGTGTGTGTGTGTGTGTGTGTGTGTGTGTGTGTGTGTGTGTGTGTGTGTGTGTGTGTGTGTGTGTGTGTGTGTGTGTGTGTGTGTGTGTGTGTGTGTGTCATGATTGTACTCAACTTGGCTGGCTGGTTGGCTGGCTGGGGGACCAGAGGCTGTTGGGAAATTAGTTTGTCACAACCAACCAGGCTTTTCTCCAGAGAGAGAGAGATAAAGAGGAGAGAGTCCTTGGGAGAATCTCAATTTGCATACACCTCGCGTCCTCTCTCCTAACCTCCTTCTCAAAACTCATTGGATCAGAAATCCAGAGATCGCTCCCTTCTGACCTTCTCCTCTAATGGGTTTTGAGAAGGAAGCGAGGAGAGAGGGGCCAAGGAGTATGCAATTGGGATTCTCCCCTTCTGCGTCGAACAGATCGAGGACTGTCGTTACTGCAGGGCCAGCAAATATTGACACAGGAGCGCCTAGTCCCAAAGCCCTGAGCCTCGTTCACCCAGCTCTGTTTCCTCCACATTTCATGTTGATGTTAATGCAACTTACCATCTATCCTCATCAGCTATAATACTATAGGCCATTCGGTGAATAGAGGTCATGTGGAGTAAAGCACTTCCCAAATTTCTCCCCGCTTAGTTGCTGTCAAAATATCTCATACAGATGTGTAAGTGGTATGAATACTTGGTAGAACTGCAGAATAGATTCCAGCTACCCTCTGAATGTACACATAGTCCTGTATTGGTGTGTATTCAGTAAGAAATAGATATTCTACTGAAAATATTACATAAATACAAAATGTCCATTATGCCTGACTGAAGCTAAGGAACAGCATATACAGTACCAGTCAAAAGTTTGGACACACCTACTCATTCAAAGGTGTTTCTTTATTTTTACTATTTTCTACATTGTAGAATAATAGTGAAGACATCAACACTATGAAATAACACATATTGAATCATGTAGTAACCCCCCAAAAAGTTAAACAAATCAAAATATATTTTATATTTTGCATTCTTCAAAGTAGCCACCCTTTGCCTTGATGACAGCTTTGCACACTCTTGGCATTCTCTCAATCAGCTTCACCTGGAATAATTTTCCAACGGTCTTGAAGGAGTACCCACATATGCTGAGCACTTGCTGGCTGCTTTTCCTTCACCCTGCGGTCCAACTCATCCCAAACCATCTCAATTGGGTTGAGGTCAGGTGATTGTGGAGGCCAGGTTATCTGATGCAAAACTCCATCACTCTCCTTCTTGGTCGAATAGCCCTTACACAGCCTGGAGGTGTGTTGGGTCATTGTCCTGTTGAAAAACAGATGATAGTCCCACTAAGAGCAAACCAGATGTAATGGCACATCGCTGCAGAATGCTATGGTAGCCATGCTGGGTAAAGTGAGCCTTGAATTACAAATAAATCAGTGTCCCAAGCAAGGCACCCCCACACCATCACACATCCTCCTCCATCCTCCATTCACTTACTACAGTGCCTTGCGAAAGTATTCGGCCCCCTTGAACTTTGCGACCTTTGCCACATTTCAGGCTTCAAACATAAAGATATAAAACTGTATTTTTTGTGAAGAATCAACAACAAGTGGGACACAATCATGAAGTGGAACGACATTTATTGGATATTTCAAACTTTTTTAACAAATCAAAAACTGAAAAATTGGGCGTGCAAAATTATTCAGCCCCTTAAGTTAATACTTTGTAGCGCCACCTTTTGCTGCGATTACAGCTGTAAGTCGCTTGGGGTATGTCTCTATCAGTTTTGCACATTGATAGACTGAACATTTTTCCCATTCCTCCTTGCAAAACAGCTCGAGCTCAGTGAGGTTGGATGGAGAGCATTTGTGAACAGCAGTTTTCAGTTCTTTCCACAGATTCTCGATTGGATTCAGGTCTGGACTTTGACTTGGCCATTCTAACACCTGGATATGTTTATTTTTGAACCATTCCATTGTAGATTTTGCTTTATGTTTTGGATCATTGTCTTGTTAGAAGACAAATCTCCGTCCCAGTCTCAGGTCTTTTGCAGACTCCATTCCAGAATGGTCCTGTATTTGGCTCCATCCATCTTCCCATCAATTTTAACCATCTTCCCTGTCCCTGCTGAAGAAAAGCAGGCCCAAACCATGATGCTGCCACCACCATGTTTGACAGTGGGGATGGTGTGTTCAGGGTGATGAGCTGTGTTGCTTTTACGCCAAACATAACGTTTTGCATTGTTGCCAAAAAGTTCCATTTTGGTTTCATCTGACCAGAGCACCTTCTTCCACATGTTTGGTGTGTCTCCCAGGTGGCTTGTGGCAAACTTTAAACAACACTTTTTATGGATATCTTTAAGAAATGGCTTTCTTCTTGCCACTCTTCCATAAAGGCCAGATTTGTGCAATATACGACTGATTGTTGTCCTATGGACAGAGTCTCCCACCTCAGCTGTAGATCTCTGCAGTTCATCCAGAGTGATCATGGGCCTCTTGGCTGCATCTCTGATCAGTCTTCTCCTTGTATGAGCTGAAAGTTTAGAGGGACGGCCAGGACTTGGTAGATTTGCAGTGTTCTGATACTCCTTCCATTTCAATATTATCGCTTGCACAGTGCTCCTTGGGATGTTTAAAGCTTGGGAAATCTTTTTGTATCCAAATCCGGCTTTAAACTTCTTCACAACAGTATCTCGGACCTGCCTGGTGTGTTCCTTGTTCTTCATGATGCTCTCTGCGCTTTTGACGGACCTCTGAGACTATCACAGTGCAGGTGCATTTATATGGAGACTTGATTACACACAGGTGGATTGTATTTATCATCATTAGTCATTTAGGTCAACATTGGATCATTCAGAGATCCTCGCTGAACTTCTGGAGAGAGTTTGCTGCACTGAAAGTAAAGGGGCTGAATAATTTTGCACGCCCAATTTTTCAGTTTTTGATTTGTTAAAAAAGTTTGAAATATCCAATAAATGTCGTTCCACTTCATGATTGTGTCCCACTTGTTGTTGATTCTTCACAAAAAAATACAGTTTTATATCTTTATGTTTGAAGCCTGAAATGTGGCAAAAGGTCGCAAAGTTCAAGGGGGCCGAATACTTTCGCAAGGCACTGTATGTGTCTCACAAAGACACAGTGGTTGGAACCAACAATCTCAAATTTGGACTCATCAGACAAAAGAACAGATTTCCACCAGTCCATTGCTCGTGTTTCTTAGCCCAAGCAAGTCTCTTCTTCTTTTTGGTGTCCTTTAGTAGTGGTTTCTTTGCAGCAATTCGACTATGAAGGCCTGACTCACGCAGTCTTCTCTGAGCAGTTGGTGTTGAGATGTGTCTATTGCTTTAAGCATTTATTTGAGCTGCAATCTGAGGTGCAGTTAACTCTAATGAACTTATCCTCTGCAGCAGAGGTAACTCTGGGTCTTCCTTTCCTGTGGCGGTCCTCATGAGAGCCAGTTTCATCATAGCACTTGATGGTTTTTGCAACTGCACTTGAATAAACTTTTAAAGTTCTTGAAATGTTCCATATGACTGACCTTCGTGTCTTAAAGTAATGATTTGTCATTTCTCTTTGCTTATTTGAGCTGCTCTTGCCATAAATGGACTTGGTCTTTTACAAAATAGGACTGTCTGCTGTTTACCACCCCTACCTTGTCACAACTGATCTGATTGGCTCAAACACATTAAGGAGGAAATAAATTATACAAATTCACTTTTAACAAGGCACACCTGTTAAAACCTCTCTGGAATATGTGGGCTAGCGTCCCACCTGGCCAAGGGAAAATGCAGAGTGCCAAATTCAAATATATTACTATAAAAATCTAACTTTCATTAAATCACACATGCAAGATAGCAAATTCCAGCCAACATGTCAGATTTCAGAAAGGCTTTTTGGTGAAAGCAAACGGTGCTATTGTCTGAGGGTAGCACCATAGTAAACAAAACGCAGAAATAAAAATATAATTCATGCCTTACCTTTGACGAGCTTCTTTTGTTGGCACTCCAATATGTCCCATAAACATCACAAATGGTCCTTTTGTTCGATTAATTCCGTCGATATATATCCAAAATGTCAATTTATTTGGCGCGTTTGACCCAGAAAAACACAGGTTCCAACTTGCGCAACGTGACTACAAAATACCTCAAAAGTTACCTGTAAACTTTGCCAAAACATTTCAAACTACTTTTGTAATACAACTTTAGGTATTTTTTTACGTAAATAATCGATACAATTGAAGACGGGATGATCTGTGTTCAATACAGGAGGAAAACAAACTGTAGCATGCTTCACATGGTCACGCGCCTCTATCTAACAGTACACTTCAAGTTACCCTCGTTCAAGATGGCCGTACTTCTTCATTACACAAAGGAAAAACCTCAACAAATTTCTAAAGACTGGTGACATCCAGTGGAAGCGGTAGGAACTGCAGGAAGGTCCCTTAGAAATTCCCATTGAAAAGAGAGTGGCCTCAAAAAAAAAAAATCTGAATGGTTTGTCCTCTGGTTTTTGCCTGTTAAATAAGTTATGTTATACTCACAGACATGATTCAAACAGTTTTAGAAACTTCAGAGTGTTTTCTATCCAAACTACTAATACTATGCATATCTTATCTTCCGGGGATGAGTAGCGGGCAGTTGAATTTGGGCATGCATTTCATCCGGACGTGAAAATACTGCCCCCTGTCACCAAGAAGTTAATTGAAATGCAATCCAGGTGATTACCTCATGAAGCTGGTTGAGAGGATGCCAAGAGTGTGCAAAGCTGTCATCAAGGCAAAAGGTGGTTACTTTGAAGAATCTCAAATATGATTCCGTTCATTATTGTTATTTCATAGTTTTGATGTCTTTTCTACTATTATAAAATGTTGAAAATAGTAAAAATTAAGAAAAACCCTTGAATGAGTAGGTGTGTCCAAACATTTGACTGGTACTGTACCCTGTGCAGGTTTTTCTTTCTGTACTTTCTGCACTGTGTCATCATGCCCTATCTATTTCAGGTGTGTCACGTCGGCCTTTTAATTTTGTCATCACAGAACCTGCCCACCCCCACTCATACACACATACCACAAAGAGAGGGAAAATGACTAATGCAACCTACAGCATTTTATAATTGTCTCTTTTGTCTGGTGTCTTTCAGGAGCAATACGTTTCTAATCCTGCTCTAAAGAAATGATTCACACCCTCAGCAGGCTGAGGAACAGAAAATACCCTAATCCTTTGTGAGCCCTGAAGAAATAATGATTTTCATTATCTTTTCCTATTCATTGTCAGACAAAGCGTGCTCATCTGAAAAACAAGCATTAAAAAAAAATGGTCATTTCACCTGAGCTCTCATGGTTGGATATTCTCTGGGGGAATCTCAATCGTATACTCCTTGCGTCCTCTCTTCTATGTCCTCGCCTCCTTCTCAAAGCCCATTGAATGAGAAACCCAAAAGTCCCTCCCATCTGACCTTCTCCTCCAAAGGGTTCTGAGAAGGAGGCGAGGAGAGGGGATTATGTAATTGAGATTCTCCCATTGTGTATGTGTACTCTGTGACAAGAGAATTGTGGGTATTGGTTGAATAATTAATGTCTCAGCGTAGACGGTCGAGGCCCTTTTCAGACGGGGTGGAATCTTCTCGACAGGATGTAGATATTTCCCCTTCTGGTAGCTCCTCGTCATCCCATCCCGTCGTTACCATGCCGACCAAGAAAAGCCAACCTAAACCTGCCGGCCCTGTGCAGCTTCTACAAAGGCTTGCAGCGTATGTATGTATGTGTGTGTGTGTGTGTGAATGAGCATGCGTGTGTGTGCAAGCTGGCAGAGTGATGAGTCGGCGAAAAGGAGGACACTCGGACAGATTGGTGTGGTGACCTCTCCCTCAGGGGAGCCACGTTTTTACCATGAGATCCAAACCCAACACAGACAAATCTAAGGGTGTTAAAACTGTTGGAAATGATCTCCAGATAGAGAACCTGGGCGTTTTCCTTTGAGACTCTGAGTCTGGTGTACTCCCGCAGAACCTCTTTCAAGGATTATCATGAACGAATTCATGTTAAGAGAACTTTAGTTTCCTCAATGAGGCAATTCATTTTGCAGCAACACAATACCTATATGGTGAAATCAAACAAACAACAACCGATAGCAATGGGAATTTAAAAGTGAAGGAGGCTGAGGAAGTGCCATTTCATAAAAATGTAAAAGGGGTATAGAAATGTGAAGCCTAAAAGAATCAGCAGAAATAACACGTACTAATGTCTTTGTGATGAATTGAGAACATGTGTTTTTGTAATGGCTTATAATAGATGAGCTCACCAGCCGACAACAACAAACCCACTGGGTTCTGGCGTTGCCATGGCTCCCTGGGACCTGCCAGAGCACAAGGTGCCTGTGTGTTTCCCGACAGCGGTGGTAATTTGTAGCCAGTCTCCTCTGATTGGGTTTGCCTGCCTCTCTTTGTCTGAAGTCGGCAGCTGTAAGGCTGTGATTCTGCCCAGGCTAGCGTAGCGTGGTGATAGCCGGGGTCAGGCCAGTCCAAGTCTCTCTCTGTCTGTCTGGCTGTTGTGTGAAGTGTTTACATTGCACTGTTTTAATGAAATGTTGCCGCTCCAGACGCTGAACCCTGAGTAGCCAATGAAGCAACTCTACGCAGTTCATACCCTGTAAAGCTGTAAGGACTCCGAGTCCCTTTGTTCTCTCAAGTCAATTCAACACAACCTTTACTTTGCAAATATCAACATGGTGAAAGCGCATTTCAATCTCACTTTCCTTCACCTAGACCACGGTTTATGAACCAATAATTTGTCCGACAAAAGAATACAACCATGAACCTAATGTGATTTATCGTCTTTATTCTACTCTATTCTATTCTATTATATTCTATTCAAAGAGACACTGACCAGGTTGCTGGCGATATGCTGTCGAGCGATTTTGTTCTTAATCGATCTGCCTGGTAAAATAAAATATCTTAAACCATGCCAGAGATGTCATTGCCTCAGAGTCCTTCTACTCAGGAACGACCACCATCCAGGGCACTGTTGTTGCCAAGAAACAAAAGATCAGGGTTCAGGAGGACATAAACATTTTAACTGGAGTATGCTGGCACACTCAACTGCCACTGTGCATTGTATAAGTAAGTAAGTAAGTAGCCTTGCACTGGCCTTGGCTTGTGCGAGCCGGAACGCCTCATAAGAGTAAGAGCCTATCTCCTGTTTCTGTAGTGTGAGGCAGATTCATGTACGAGTACACCGCCTGGACAGGTCTCTAGTCTATCGCAGGGCTTGTGCATTGTATGGTGAGGTCTAATAGTGAACGTCTGGTCGATTCTGGTGCTGGGCGCTGAAGGCCACTGGTCACTAAGACATTCTGCGGGTGCTCTGTGGGTCTGGAGTGTCTATCTCTTTGGTAACAGCAGATGCAGGAAGTAGATTCAGGTTAACTGGATGGCAGCCAGTCACACGCTCCCTTGACTATCATTCTGAAACATCTGCACTCATGCTCATAACCTGATAAGCCCTCTCTCTCTCCTCCTCTTGTTCACAGAGCAACTAAAGCACATCCAGGGCCCGTGGTCCATCTGAGTGACAGCCCGAAGGATGAAGGCAAGGTGAGTAGGTGGAACAATAATACATCAAAAACGGCTTGCCTCCTCTTTCTCTCCTCCAGCAGGAACTCTGGTACACAGGCTGCTACATGTTGTTAGACGTGTTCTTTTAAATACAGGACTATGACCCAAAATGGCTCCCGAACAAGTTGCTAACGCTCTCAGCATCACGGCTAGCCTTTGGGTCATTGCTTGCCCTCTAGTACTGGCTGTCCTCCTTGTCATCCTCTTTCAGTGGGGACAGCCTGTGTGTGTGTGTGTGTGTGTGTGTGTGTGTGTGTGTGTGTGTGTGTGTGTGTGTGTGTGTGTGTGTGTGTGTGTGTGTGTGTGTGTGTGTGTGTGTGTTAGCAACGCAGAGGGGTTTGGGTCATGAAGCGGTCGCGCCTGCTAAGATGATGGTCGGGGTTGTCGGGGCGGGTTGTCGGGGCGGGTTGCCGGCGGCGCGGAGGCATTAGGGGGAATCGATTTGCCATGCAAGACCTGCTGGCACTCGATGTGCGTGGGCTGTTGGTGTGAAAAAAGTCTAAGATGCTGTCAGGAAAATAACAACACTTTAGCAAGAGAGAGAGAGAGAGAGAGAGAGAGAGAGAGAGAGAGAGAGAAAAACGAGGGAAAATGCAGAGCGAGAGAGCCAAACCACACGAACAACAACATTGGAGACTTTATGGAACAAAAAGCCTTCACTATCTCATCCTGCAATATCCAAGGCCTGAGGTCATCTGCATTTGGCCTAAAGAGCAGGAACCTGGACATCACTAAAGAAATCGGAAATACAGACATTGTCATCCCACAAGAAACTGGTTGCCCTCTAGGTTACAGAGAGCTGGTAGTCCCATCCACCAAACTACCAGGTGTGAAACAGGGAAGGGACTCAGGGGGTATGCTAATTTGGTATAGAGTAGACCTAACTCACTCTATTAAATTAATCAAAATAGGAACATTTTACATTTGGCTAGAAATTCAAAAGGAAATGATCTTTAACAGAGAAAAATGTCCCCCTGAGTGCTACCTATATCCCCCCCACTAGAATCCCCAGACTTTAATGAAGACAGCTTCTCCATCCTGGAGGGGAATATCAATCATTTTCAGGCCCAGGGACATGTACTAGTCTGTGGTGACCTAAATGCCAGAACTGGACAGGAACCTGACACTCTCAGCACACAGGACAAACACCTGCCTGGAGTGAATGACAGCATTCCCTCCCCCATATGCCCCACTAGGCACAACTACGACAACATAACCAACAAAAACGGTTAACAACTCCTGCAGCTCTGTCGCATGCTGGGTATGTACATAGTCAAAGGTAGTTTTCAAGGGAAGTCCTATGGTAGGCACACCTATAGCTCATCTCTTGACAGGAGTACTGTAGACTACTTTATCACTGACCTCAACCCAGAGTCTCTCAGAGCGTTCACAGTCAGCCCACTGACACCCCTATCAGATCACAGCAAAATTGCAATCTACTTGAACAGAGCAATACTCAGTCATGAGGCATCAAAGCCAAAGGAACTGAGTAATATTAAGAAATGCTATAGGTGGAAGGAATGTAGTGTGGAAACCTAACAAAAAACAATGAACTATTAGGCAACAACAAATTCTATCCCTTTTAGACAACTTCCTGGACAAACGTTCCACTGTAATAGAGAAGGTGTAAACTTGGTAGTAGAAAACCTAAACAGTATATTTGACTTCTCAGCTTCCCTATCAAATCTAAAAATGTCAAGCAGAAAACCGAAGAAAATCATTATCATTAACAGCAGACCACGTGTTCACCCTGCACACCCTAATTGACAAACAAACAAAGCAAAGCAAAGGCAAAGTCTTCTCATGCTTTTGTTTGTTTTCAAAAAAGCCTTTGACTCAATTTGGCATGAGGGTCTGCTATACAAATTGATGTAAAGTAGTGTTGGGGGAAAAATGTACAACATTATAAAATTAATGTACACAAACAAAAAAGTGTGCGGTTAAAATTGGCAAAAAACACACAATCATTTCTTTCCACAGGACCGTGGGGTGAGACAGGAATACAGCTTAAACGCCACCCTCTTTAACATATCTATCAACGAATTGGCGAGGGCACTAGAACAGTCTGCAGCACCTGGCCTCACCCAACTACAATCTGAAGTCAAATGTCTACTGTTTGCTGATGATCTAGTGCTTCTGTCACAAACTAAGGAGGGCCTACTGCAGCACCTAGATCTTCTGCACAGATTATGTCAGACCTGGGCTCTGACAGTAAATCTCAGTAAGACAAACATAATGGTGTTTGGAAAAAGGTCCAGTTGCCAGGACCACAAACACAAATTTAATCTAGACACCGTTGCCTTAGAGCACACAAAAAACTATACATACCTCAGCCCAAACATCAGCGCCACAGGTAACTTCCACAGAGCTGTGAACGAGCTGAGAGACAAGGCAAGAAGGGCCTTTTATTCCATCAAAAGGAACAGAAAATGTTGACATACCAATTAGGATCTGGCAAAAAAATACTTGAATCAGTTAAAGAACCCATTGCCCTTTTATGGTTGTGAGTACTGGATTTCGCTCACCAACCAAGAGTTCACAAAATGGGACAAAACACCAAATTGAGACACTGCATACAGAACTCTGCAAAAAATATCCTCTGTGTACAACGTAAAACACCAAATAATGCATGCAGAGCAGAATTAGGCTGATACCCGCTAATTATCAAAATCCAGAAAAGAGACGTTAAATTCTACAACCACCTAAAAGGAAGTGATTCCCAAACCTTCCATAACAAAGCCATCAACTACAGAAAGATGAACCTGGATAAGAGTCCCCTAAGCAAGCTGGTCCTGGGGCTCTGTTCAACAAACACAAACAGACCCCACAGAGCCCCAGGACAGCAACACAATTAGACCTAACCAAATCATGAGAAAAATCGAATAAAATGACTTGACACATTGGAAAGAATTAACAAATAAACGGAGCAAACTAGAATTCTATTTGGCCCTAAACAGAGAGTACACAGTGGCAGAATACCTGACCACTGTGACTGACCCAAACATAAGGAAAGCTTTGACTATGTACAGACTCAGTGAGAATAACCTTTCTATTGAGAAAGGCCGCTGTAGGCAGACCAGGCTCTCAGTAGAAGCCATGCTGCCCACAAAATGAGGTGGAAACTGAGCTGCACTTCCTAACCTCCTGCCAAATGTATGACCATATTAGAGACATGTATTTTCCTCGTATTACACAGATCCACAAATAATTTGAAAACAAACCCAATTTTGATAAACTCCCATATCTACTGGGTGAAATACCACCGTGTGCCATCGCAGCAGCAAGATTTGTGACCTGTTGCCACAAGAAAAGGGCAACCAGTGAAGAACAAACACCATTGTAAATACAACCCATATTTATGTTTATTTATTTTTCTTTTTGTACTTTAACTATTTGCACATCATTACAACATAATAAGACATTTGAAATGAGAGAGAGAGAGAAGGAAAAAGACAGAGGGAGAAGGAAAAAGACAGAGAGAGAAGGAAAAAGACAGAGAGAGAAGGAAAAAGACAGAGGGAGAAGGAAAAAGACAGAGAGAGAAGGAAAAAGACAGAGAGAGAAGGAAAAAGACAGAGAGAGAAGGAAAGACCGAGAGAAGGAAAAAGACAGAGAGAGAAGGAAAAAGACAGAGAGAGAAGGACAAAGACAGAGAGAGAAGGACAAAGACAGAGAGAGAAGGAAAAAGACAGAGAAGGAAAAAGACAGAGAGAAGGAAAAAGACAGAGAGAGAAGTAAAAGACAGAGAGTAAAGGACAAAGACAGAGAGAGAAGGACAAAGACAGAGAGAGAAGGAAAAAGACAGAGAGAAGGAAAAAGACAGAGAGAAGGAAAAAGACAGAAAGAGAAGGAAAAAGACAGAGAGAAGGAAAAAGACAGAGAGAAGGAAAAAGACAGAGAGAGAAGGAAAAAGACAGAGAGAGAAGGAAAAAGACAGAGAGAAGGAAAAAGACAGAGAGAAGGAAAAAGACAGAGAGAAGGAAAAAGACAGAGAGAGAAGGAAAAAGACAGAGAGAGAAGGAAAGACCGAGAGAAGGAAAAAGACAGAGAGAGAAGGAAAAAGACAGAGAGAGAAGGACAAAGACAGAGAGAGAAGGACAAAGACAGAGAGAGAAGGAAAAAGACAGAGAAGGAAAAAGACAGAGAGAAGGAAAAAGACAGAGAGAGAAGTAAAAGACAGAGAGAGAAGGACAAAGACAGAGAGAGAAGGACAAAGACAGAGAGAGAAGGAAAAAGACAGAGAGAAGGAAAAAGACAGAGAAAAGGAAAAAGACAGAAAGAGAAGGAAAAAGACAGAGAGAAGGAAAAAGACAGAGAGAAGGAAAAAGACAGAGAGAGAAGGACAAAGACAGAGAGAAGGAAAAAGACAGAGAGAAGGAAAAAGACAGAGAGAGAAGGACAAAGACAGAGAGAGAAGTAAAAGACAGAGAGAGAAGGACAAAGACAGAGAGAGAAGGACAAAGACAGAGAGAGAAGGAAAAAGACAGAGAGAAGGAAAAAGACAGAGAAAAGGAAAAAGACAGAAAGAGAAGGAAAAAGACAGAGAGAGAAGGAAAAAGACAGAGAGAAGGAAAAAGACAGAGAGAGAAGGACAAAGACAGAGAGAAGGAAAAAGACAGAGAGAAGGAAAAAGACAGAGAGAGAAGGACAAAGACAGAGAGAGAAGGAAAAAGACAGAGAGAGAAGGAAAAATACAGAGAGAGAAGGAAAAAGACAGAGAGAGAAGGAAAAAGACAGAGAGAGAAGGAAAAATACAGAGAGAAGGAAAAATACAGAGAGAAGGAAAAATACAGAGAGAAGGAAAAAGACAGAGAGAAGGAAAAATACAGAGAGAAGGAAAAAGACAGAGAGAAGGAAAAAGACAGAGAGAAGGAAAAATTCAGAGAGAAGGAAAAAGACAGAGAGAAGGAAAAAGACAGAGAGAAGGAAAAAGACAGAGAGAGAAGGAAAAAGACAGAGAGAGAAGGAAAAATACAGAGAGAGAAGGAAAAATACAGAGAGAAGGAAAAAGACAGATAGAAGGAAAAAGACAGAGAGAGAAGGAAAAAGACAGAGAGAGAAGGAAAAAGACAGAGAGAGAAGCAAAAAGACAGAGAGAAGGAAAAAGACAGAGAGAAGGAAAAAGACAAAGAAGGAAAAAGACAGAGGGAGAAGGAAAAATACAGAGAGAAGGAAAAAGACAGAGAGAAGGAAAAAGACAGAGAGAGAAGGAAAAATACAGAGAGAAGGAAAAATACAGAGAGAAGGAAAAATACAGAGAGAAGGAAAAAGACAGAGAGAAGGAAAAATACAGAGAGAAGGAAAAAGACAGAGAGAAGGAAAAATTCAGAGAGAAGGAAAAAGACAGAGAGAAGGAAAAAGACAGAGAGAAGGAAAAAGACAGAGAGAGAAGGAAAAAGACAGAGAGAGAAGGAAAAATACAGAGAGAGAAGGAAAAATACAGAGAGAAGGAAAAAGACAGATAGAAGGAAAAAGACAGAGAGAGAAGGAAAAAGACAGAGAGAGAAGGAAAAAGACAGAGAGAGAAGGAAAAAGACAGAGAGAAGGAAAAAGACAGAGAAGGAAAAAGACAGAGGGAGAAGGAAAAAGACAGAGAGAAGGAAAAAGACAGAGAGAAGGAAAAAGACAGAGAGAGAAGGAAAAAGACAGAGAGAGAAGGAAAAAGACAGAGAGAGAAGGAAAGACCGAGAGAAGGAAAAAGACAGAGAGAGAAGGAAAAAGACAGAGAGAGAAGGACAAAGACAGAGAGAGAAGGACAAAGACAGAGAGAGAAGGAAAAAGACAGAGAAGGAAAAAGACAGAGAGAAGGAAAAAGACAGAGAGAGAAGTAAAAGACAGAGAGAGAAGGACAAAGACAGAGAGAGAAGGACAAAGACAGAGAGAGAAGGAAAAAGACAGAGAGAAGGAAAAAGACAGAGAAAAGGAAAAAGACAGAAAGAGAAGGAAAAAGACAGAGAGAAGGAAAAAGACAGAGAGAAGGAAAAAGACAGAGAGAGAAGGACAAAGACAGAGAGAAGGAAAAAGACAGAGAGAAGGAAAAAGACAGAGAGAGAAGGACAAAGACAGAGAGAGAAGTAAAAGACAGAGAGAGAAGGACAAAGACAGAGAGAGAAGGACAAAGACAGAGAGAGAAGGAAAAAGACAGAGAGAAGGAAAAAGACAGAGAGAAGGAAAAAGACAGAGAGAAGGAAAAAGACAGAGAGAGAAGGAAAAATACAGAGAGAAGGAAAAAGACAGAGAGAGAAGGACAAAGACAGAGAGAAGGAAAAAGACAGAGAGAAGGAAAAAGACAGAGAGAGAAGGACAAAGACAGAGAGAGAAGGAAAAAGACAGAGAGAGAAGGAAAAAGACAGAGAGAGAAGGAAAAAGACAGAGAGAGAAGGAAAAAGACAGAGAGAGAAGGAAAAATACAGAGAGAAGGAAAAATACAGAGAGAAGGAAAAATACAGAGAGAAGGAAAAAGACAGAGAGAAGGAAAAATACAGAGAGAAGGAAAAAGACAGAGAGAAGGAAAAAGACAGAGAGAAGGAAAAATTCAGAGAGAAGGAAAAAGACAGAGAGAAGGAAAAAGACAGAGAGAAGGAAAAAGACAGAGAGAGAAGGAAAAAGACAGAGAGAGAAGGAAAAATACAGAGAGAGAAGGAAAAATACAGAGAGAAGGAAAAAGACAGATAGAAGGAAAAAGACAGAGAGAGAAGGAAAAAGACAGAGAGAGAAGGAAAAAGACAGAGAGAGAAGGAAAAAGACAGAGAGAAGGAAAAAGACAGAGAGAAGGAAAAAGACAGAGAAGGAAAAAGACAGAGGGAGAAGGAAAAATACAGAGAGAAGGAAAAAGACAGAGAGAAGGAAAAAGACAGAGAGAGAAGGAAAAATACAGAGAGAAGGAAAAATACAGAGAGAAGGAAAAATACAGAGAGAAGGAAAAAGACAGAGAGAAGGAAAAATACAGAGAGAAGGAAAAAGACAGAGAGAAGGAAAAATTCAGAGAGAAGGAAAAAGACAGAGAGAAGGAAAAAGACAGAGAGAAGGAAAAAGACAGAGAGAGAAGGAAAAAGACAGAGAGAGAAGGAAAAATACAGAGAGAGAAGGAAAAATACAGAGAGAAGGAAAAAGACAGATAGAAGGAAAAAGACAGAGAGAGAAGGAAAAAGACAGAGAGAGAAGGAAAAAGACAGAGAGAGAAGGAAAAAGACAGAGAGAAGGAAAAAGACAGAGAAGGAAAAAGACAGAGGGAGAAGGAAAAAGACAGAGAGAAGGAAAAAGACAGAGAGAAGGAAAAAGACAAAGAGAAGGAAAAAGACAGAGGGAAGGAAAAAGACAGATAGAGAAGGAAAAAGACAGAGAGAAGGAAAAAGACAGAGAGAGAAGGAAAAAGACAGAGAGAAGGAAAAAGACAGAGAGAGAAGGAAAAAGACAGAGAGAGACCTTCTGTTTGTGAAGATGACTCATATGCGATATGAAGTATATTTCTTGCTTGGATTTATAGCCGAGAGCATATCAGACTCTTTCTGCCTCCCAAAGCACTTATAAATGTGTGCATTCTGCCACCGAGAGGTTTGACGTTTCGTGTGATTGTTTCTCTGAAGGTGTGGGTGTGTATGTCAGAGCCAGTTAATGTCATGAAGGCAGGTAAAGGGAGCAAGACATGGTACAGGCAATAAGGTGGGTATGATAGAGGCAGTGGTAGTCATGGTGTACAGTTAAGGTCGGAAGTTTACATACACCTTAGCCAAATACATTTAAACTCAGTTTTTCACAATTCCTGACATTTAATCAGAGTAAGAATTCCCTGTCTTAGGTCAGATAGGATCACCACTTTATTTTAAGAATGTGAAATGTCAGAATAATAGTAGAGAGAATTATTTCTTTCATTTCTTTCATCATATTCCCAGTGGGTCAGAAGTTTACATACACTCAATTAGTATTTGGTAGCATTGCCTTTAAATAGTTTAACTTGGGTCAAACGTTTCGGGTAGGCTTCCACAAGCTTCCCACAATAAGTTGGGGGAATTTAGGCCCATTCCTCCTAACAGAGCTGGTGTAACTGAGTCAGGTTTGTAAGGCCTCCTTGCTCGCACAAGATTTTTCAGTTCTGCCCACAAATTTTCTACAGGATTGAGGTCAGGGCTTTGTGATGGCCACTCCAATACCTTGACTTTGTTGTTCTTAAGCCATTTTGCCACAACTTTGGAAGTATGCTTGGGGTCATTGTCCATTTGGAAGACCCATATGTGACCAAGCTTTAACTTCCTGACTGATGTCTTGAGATGTTGCTTTAATATATCCACGTAATTTTCCTCCCTCATGATGCCGTCTATTTTGTGAAATGCACCAGTCCCTCCTGCAGAAAAGCACCCCAACACATAATGATGCCACCCCCGTGCTTCACTGTTGGGAAGGTGTTCTTCAGCTTGCAAGCCTCCCCCTTTTTCCTCCAAACATAACGATGGTCATTATGGCCAAACTGTTCTATTTTTGTGTCATCAGACCAGAGGACATTTCTCCAAAAAGTATGATCTTTTTCCCCATGTGCAGTTGCAAACTGTAGTCTGGCTTTTTTATGGCGGTTTTGGAGCAGTTGCTTCTTCCTTGCTGAGCCGCCTTTCAGGTTATGTCAATATAGGACTTGTTTTACTGTGGATATAGATAATTTTGTACCTGTTTCCTCCAGCATCTTCACAAGATTCACTTTTGCTGTTGTTCTGGGATTGATCTGCACTTTTCACACCAAAGTACGTTCATCTCTAGGAGACGGAACGTGTCTCCATCCTGAGTGGTATGACGGCTGTGTGGTCCCATGGTGTTTATACCTGCATACTATTATTTGTACAGATGAACGTGGTACCTTCAGGCGTTTGGAAATTGCTCCCAAGGATGAACCAGTCTTGTGGAGGTCTACAAGTTTTTTTCTGGGGTCTTGGCTGATTTCTTTTGATTTTCACATGATGTCAAGCAAAGAGGCACTGAATTTGAAGGAAGGCCTTGAAATACGTGAACGCGGGCGCGTGTGTGTGTGTGTGTGCGTGCGTGTGGCCCATGAGTGGCAGAGTGAAGACAGGCTGTTTTCCACCCCATCTGCTCTCCATTCCACAGTGTGTGATCTGTGCTTTCACAGTGTCTCCTCCCCTCCCCAGAGGATCCCCTCCTTTAAACACTCCTCTCTTCCAGGCTGCGTCACCTCTTCTGCTCTGTCTGTCTCACTGTGTGACACTGCCATTACCCTCCGCGCCACTCTCTTAAGGTGTACTTAGTGGGGGTGTGTGTGCATCTTTGTGCATCCTACTTTTTTACTCTGGTTGTGTGTATTCGTCATTCCGTGCGTGGGTTTGTGTTGTCTATCTCTCTCTCTCATCCTGGGGGTGTGTATATTTTCATCTCTGTGGGTGTGTAAGTAGACTTCTGTATTTTCTCTGCAGGGTTAATAATACATACTATTTACAACGTACTGTTTAGTAAAAATGCAGTAAGCAAAGAATATCGGCACACTCGGTTCATCCTTCTGAGAATGCCTCGTCTAAGCCGCAAATTGCGTTGATTCCCGCCGTTCCTTCATTTCGCCGTGGCGTGTCCCCTCTGCTAATTATCAGCTGTTGTCAGACCGACGTGGGCCTGGAAAGATGACTTTCCTCCTCAGTAGTATGCCGTGAATTCTCCTGTATAAAAAGCCCAAATGAATATGACATCTTGTTTATTAACTTATTATGACATTTAATTTTTTCACATACCCAAAATACCTAATATGTTGAACGCTAGTACGGGTATTTGGACACGACCAGCGTCTTGGCATATCCCTGTGAACCTCGTGTATGTGCTGTTTCTCATTAATCAAAAACTGCAGAGCCAGTGGATTTTAGATTTTTTGCTGACAAAGGCCACTCTTCTTCTCCCTCTCTCTCTCTATATATATATGCCCATATCCCATCCTCTCCTAAACCCTTCAGACGTCTCCCAGTCCTCCTCCCCAAAAAGTAAATCCTCTATAAATCACACACAGGGATAAGAGCTAGCCGGAGAGAGACAGGCAGAGGGAGCAGATTGGTTGTGTGCTGAGTGGAACACTCATGGTGAAGATCATCCCTTCCAATCCTTCTAATCACATCTCCCACAGGGAGAGAACCACGGCCACTGGAGCTACAAGCCAGGGGCCACTACGTCTGGAAAGGGGGAGAGAGGGGAAAAAGTTTCTGTTTACTAAGACAAGTTCAAGTCTATAAGACTCTTATTTCAATGTTCAATGATTTGATCCTGTCTTCCCTCTCTCGAATTCTCTCCCTGTTCTTTATCCTCCTCCCTCTATTTGTCTCCCCTCCCTCTACCTGTCTTCCCTCCCTCTACCTGTCTTCCCTCCCTCTACCTGTCTTCCCTCCCTCTACCTGTCTTCCCCCTCTACCTGTCTTCCCCCCTCTACCTGTCTTCCCTCCCTCTACCTGTTTTCCCTCCCTCTACCTGTCTTCCCTCCCTCTACCTGTCTTTCCTCTCTCTACCTGTCTTCCCTCCCTCTACCTGTCTTCCCTCCCTCTACCTGTCTTCCCTCTCTCTACCTGTCTTCCCTCTCTCTACCTGTCTCCCCTCTCTCTACCTGTCTTCCCTCCCTCTACCTGTTTTCCCTCTCTCTACCTGTCTTCCCTCTCTCTACCTGTCTTCCCACACTCTATTTGTCTTCCCTCCCTCTACCTGTCTTCCCTCCCTCTACCTGTCTTCCCACCCTCTATTTGTCTTCCCTCTCTCTACCTGTCGTCCCCCCTCTACCTGTCTTCCCTCCCTCAACCTGTCTTCCCCCCTCTACCTGTCTTCCCCCTTTCTACCTGTCTTCGCTCCCTCTACCTGTCTTCCCTCCCTCTACCTGTCTCCTCCCCTCTACCTGTCTCCCCTCCCTCTACCTGTCTTCCCTCCCTCTACCTGTCTCCCCTCCCTCTACCTGTCTCCCCTCCCTCTACCTGTCTCCCCTCTCTCTACCTGTCTTCCCCCTTCTACCTGTCTCCCCTCCCTCTACCTGTCTCCCCTCTCTCTACCTGTCTTCCCTCTTCTACCTGTCTCCCTTCCCTCTACCTGTTTCCCCTCCCTCTACCTGTCTCCCCTCTCTCTACCTGTCTCCCCTCCCTCTACCTGTCTCCCTTCCCTCTACCTGTCTCCCCTCCCTCTACCTGTCTCCCCTCCCTCTACCTGTCTTCCCCCTTCTACCTGTCTCCCCTCCCTCTACCTGTCTCCCTTCCCTCTACCTGTCTCCCCTCCCTCTACCTGTCTCCCCTCCCTCTACCTGTCTTCCCCCCTCTACCTGTCTTCCCCCTCTACCTGTCTCCCCTCCCTCTACCTGTCTTCCTTCCTTATACCTGTCTCCCCTCCCTTCTACCTGTCTCCCCTCCCTCTACCTGTATCCCCTCCCTCTACCTGTCTTCCCCCTCTACCTTTCTCCCCACCCTCTACCTGTCTTCCCCCCTCTACCTGTCTTCCCCCCTCTACCTCCTCCACAGTTGCTGATAGGGTTTGAGAGTGGAACAGTAGTCCAATGGGACCTCCGAGCCAAGAAGGTTGACTTCAGAATCTACTACGATGAGGCGAGTACTATCTTTCATTCTCTCTCTCTATCTCTCCATCCCACTAGCAGACAGCTGAACAAGTGATTTCACCCACATGGACTGTCTGATGTAAGGTTTACAAAGACCGTGTGGGAGCTTATTTTACATGGATGCTTTCTTAGGGTTCATTAAGAGTCCCGTAAAAGTGTGTTTACGTAAGGTCACACAATCAGGGATGACGTAAGGGCCCTATCTGATTAAACATTGACAGTGTACATGATTTGTACCCTATATGCCCCTACTCGCCCTTCAGGCATCAGTTAAACCTCTACCTTCCTCCCCTTATTTCTAAAGAGGTGTCATTAGAACAGGTCTGTCAGTCTTAATTACCCAGTGTGATGCATGATGGATGCCCGTCTCCGGTGCCTCCACGTTGCTAGGGCCTCACCATCGTAGACGATTTAGAACATGACAAGGGGAGAGGCATCGCCATGGCAGCCTAGACAAAAGCCGAGCGCGCGTAGGACAAAAGGAGCTCTCACTCTGCCATGATTCATTAAGGAAGGCTCTTTGTGTGACGCTCCCGACGCGAGCCCGGGAGAAGAGAGGAACGGGAGGATAAATAGCAGCGCTCCAGATATCACACAGCGCTCCAGATATCACACAGCTCTCCACTCGGTGCTCGTCACAGAAGAGGCCGATGCATTGGAGCGCGCTTCAGATTTTACAACACTCCCTCTTTATATATATATATATATATATATACCGTATATCTATCACTCACTCGCCGGGAATAAAAAGCAAACCCCATTACAAAGGCTGGTAGAGGAGCTCTCTGCTGAAACCTATAGTTTTTCATTAGTGCAGTTCGATTAACTGGCTCATGAATTCTCCCAAGTCATTTCTGGCTCCTTTAATATCACAGGCAAGCAACATCTACACCTGTCAATTTCCTTTCTTTCTCCTCCCGTTGATTTCCCGGAGCTCTCCGGTTCTGTGCGTAGTTTGTGCTACTGATCCCTCTCACGGTTCTAATCAGTCCAGTTCTAGTAGTGTCCGCTCTCATTTAACACCAGGTTAGTTGAGGGACAGCACTCATTGGTTTTAGCTGCTAGGTTAACTGTGGTTGAAGGACTGCATTCCTATCCTCACGTTGGTGTTGTTACTTCCCCCAAAAAAGTGATATATTACCTATTATCATTTTACTGACTATTCCCTAGGAAAAGTGATTCATTACACTACTTGTTACATTACTCTTGCGTTACAACCCAAAATGTTGCGTGTCCTCACTCAACGTCAACTGTCACCGGCATTTTGTCTGTCTGTCTGAAAAGAGGTGGATTCTACCTTGGATAAGGGCAGCATTTCCTTACAGCAAACCCAGCTATGAGCTTGTTCAGCAGTTTCTGGGTTACAGCCTGTCCTCCTGAACGATCCAAATCGAGCCTGGGTTGTTTGGATGAGGTAGGCCTACAGTCATTTTCAGCAGCGGTGGTCAGGTCTGGGGGGTCTTTTTTCAACAAGTTTTGGGTTTGTGTGTTGCTTTTGCAGATGCTTCAAGAGATTGGGAGTTGTGTTTATAGCAGTGGAGAGTTGTTCCTTGCCTGGGCACAGTTTACATTGGACAGTTGTATCCTTACCATTTTGTCCTACCAAGTCAAACCAATAGGAGTACTCCCAGCAGTAGGGCGTGCATACGTTAACAGGAACTTGGTGAGAGGACGAAAACGTTTAGAATCTGGGGCAGGGGGATTTTTTTTAATACTGTGCAAAGAGTGAGGGAATAATCATCACCGATTTATTTATTTGGATCAATAACTGTAATGGGAAGGGAATGATAATAGAAGTGACAACCTCTTTCTTTGATCAGTAACTGTAATATCTGTCTCGCTCTCTCTCTGTTTCTCTTTCCACGTTACCCTCCCTCCTTCCCTATACCCTTTACCTCTCTCTCTGTTTCTCTTTCCACATTACCCTCCCTCCTTCCCTATACCCTTTACCTCTCTCTCTGTTTCTCTTTCCACGTTACCCTCCCTCCTCCCCATACCCTTTACCTCTCTCTCTGTTTCTCTTTCCACGTTACCCTCCCTCCTTCCCTATACCCTTTACCTCTCTCTCTGTTTCTCTTTCCACGTTACCCTCCCTCCTTCCCTATACCCTTTACCTCTCTCTCTGTTTCTCTTTCCACGTTACCCTCCCTCCTTCCCTATACCCTTTACCTCTCTCTCTGTTTCTCTTTCCACGTTACCCTCCCTCCTTCCCTATACCCTTTACCTCTCTCTCTGTTTCTCTTTCCACGTTACCCTCCCTCCTTCCCTATACCCTTTACCTCTCTCTCTGTTTCTCTTTCCACGTTACCCTCCCTCCTTCCCTATACCCTTTACCTCTCTCTCTGTTTCTCTTTCCACGTTACCCTCCCTCCTTCCCTATACCCTTTACCTCTCTCTCTGTTTCTCTTTCCACGTTACCCTCCCTCCTTCCCTATACCCTTTACCTCTCTCTCTGTTTCTCCCTCCTTCCACGTTACCCTCCCTCCTTCCCTATACCCTTTACCTCTCTCTCTGTTTCTCTTTCCACGTTACCCTCCCTCCTTCCCTATACCCTTTACCTCTCTCTCTGTTTCTCTTTCCACGTTACCCTCCCTCCTTCCCTATACCCTTTACCTCTCTCTCTGTTTCTCTTTCCACGTTACCCTCCCTCCTTCCCTATACCCTTTACCTCTCTCTCTGTTTCTCTTTCCACGTTACCCTCCCTCCTTCCCTATACCCTTTACCTCTCTCTCTGTTTCTCTTTCCACGTTACCCTCCCTCCTTCCCTATACCCTTTACCTCTCTCTCTGTTTCTCTTTCCACGTTACCCTCCCTCCTTCCCTATACCCTTTACCTCTCTCTCTGTTTCTCCCTCCTTCCACGTTACCCTCCCTCCTTCCCTATACCCTTTACCTCTCTCTCTGTTTCTCTTTCCACGTTACCCTCCCTCCTTCCCTATACCCTTTACCTCTCTCTCTGTTTCTCTTTCCACGTTACCCTCCCTCCTTCCCTATACCCTTTACCTCTCTCTCTGTTTCTCTTTCCACGTTACCCTCCCTCCTTCCCTATACCCTTTACCTCTCTCTCTGTTTCTCTTTCCACGTTACCCTCCCTCCTTCCCTATACCCTTTACCTCTCTCTCTGTTTCTCTTTCCACGTTACCCTCCCTCCTTCCCTATACCCTTTACCTCTCTCTCTGTTTCTCTTTCCACGTTACCCTCCCTCCTTCCCTATACCCTTTACCTCTCTCTCTGTTTCTCTTTCCACGTTACCCTCCCTCCTTCCCTATACCCTTTACCTCTCTCTCTGTTTCTCTTTCCACGTTACCCTCCCTCCTTCCCTATACCCTTTACCTCTCTCTCTGTTTCTCTTTCCACGTTACCCTCCCTCCTTCCCTATACCCTTTACCTCTCTCTCTGTTTCTCCCTCCTTCCACGTTACCCTCCCTCCTTCCCTATACCCTTTACCTCTCTCTCTGTTTCTCTTTCCACGTTACCCTCCCTCCTTCCCTATACCCTTTACCTCTCTCTCTGTTTCTCTTTCCACGTTACCCTCCCTCCTTCCCTATACCCTTTACCTCTCTCTCTGTTTCTCTTTCCACGTTACCCTCCCTCCTTCCCTATACCCTTTACCTCTCTCTCTGTTTCTCTTTCCACGTTACCCTCCCTCCTTCCCTATACCCTTTACCTCTCTCTCTGTTTCTCTTTCCACGTTACCCTCCCTCCTTCCCTATACCCTTTACCTCTCTCTCTGTTTCTCTTTCCACGTTACCCTCCCTCCTTCCCTATACCCTTTACCTCTCTCTCTGTTTCTCCCTCCTTCCACGTTACCCTCCCTCCTTCCCTATACCCTTTACCTCTCTCTCTGTTTCTCTTTCCACGTTACCCTCCCTCCTTCCCTATACCCTTTACCTCTCTCTCTGTTTCTCTTTCCACGTTACCCTCCCTCCTTCCCTATACCCTTTACCTCTCTCTCTGTTTCTCTTTCCACGTTACCCTCCCTCCTTCCCTATACCCTTTACCTCTCTCTCTGTTTCTCTTTCCACGTTACCCTCCCTCCTTCCCTATACCCTTTACCTCTCTCTCTGTTTCTCTTTCCACGTTACCCTCCCTCCTTCCCTATACCCTTTACCTCTCTCTCTGTTTCTCTTTCCACGTTACCCTCCCTCCTTCCCTATACCCTTTACCTCTCTCTCTGTTTCTCTTTCCACGTTACCCTCCCTCCTTCCCTATACCATTTACCTCTCTCTCTGTTTCTCTTTCCACGTTACCCTCCCTCCTTCCCTATACCCTTTACCTCTCTCTCTGTTTCTCTTTCCACGTTACCCTCCCTCCTTCCCTATACCCTTTACCTCTCTCTCTGTTTCTCCTTCCACGTTACCCTCCCTCCTTCCCTATACCCTTTACCTCTCTCTGTTTCTCTTTCCACGTTACCCTCCCTCCTTCCTTATACCCTTTACCTCTCTCTCTGTTTCTCCTTCCACGTTACCCTCCCTCCTTCCCTATACCCTTTACCTCTCTCTGTTTCTCCCTCTTTCCACGTTACCCTCCC
Organism: Oncorhynchus clarkii lewisi; assembly: GCF_045791955.1. Lineage (NCBI taxonomy): Eukaryota > Metazoa > Chordata > Actinopteri > Salmoniformes > Salmonidae > Oncorhynchus > Oncorhynchus clarkii. The sequence continues at coordinate 15,666,267 of NC_092168.1, forward strand.
TCCTTCCCTATACCCTTTACCTCTCTCTGTTTCTCCCTCTTTCCACGTTACCCTCCCTCCTTCCCAATACCCTTTACCTCTCTCTCTGTTTCTCCCTCTTTCCACGTTACCCTCCCTCCTTCCCTATACCCTTTACCTCTCTCTGTTTCTCCCTCTTTCCACATTACCCTCCCTCCTTCCCAATACCCTTTACCTCTCTCTCTGTTTCTCCTTCTTTCCACGTTACCCTCCCTCCTTCCCTATACCCTTTACCTCTCTCTCTGTTTCTCCCTCTTTCCACGTTACCCTCCCTCCTTCCCTATACCCTTTACCTCTCTCTCTGTTTCTCCTTCTTTCCACGTTACCCTCCCTCCTCCCCATACCCTTTACCTCTCTCTCTGTTTCTCCTTCCACGTTACCCTCCCTCCTTCCCTATACCCTTTACATCTCTCTCTGTTTCTCTTTCCACATTACCCTCCCTCCTTCCCTATACCCTTTACCTCTCTCTCTGTTTCTCTTTCCACGTTACCCTCCCTCCTTCCCTATACCCTTTACCTCTCTCTCTGTTTCTCCCTCCTTCCACGTTACCCTCCCTCCTTCCCTATACCCTTTACCTCTCTCTCTGTTTCTCCCTCCTTCCACGTTACCCTCCCTCCTTCCCTATACCCTTTACCTCTCTCTCTGTGTCTTCCTCTTTCCACGTTACCCTCCCTCCTTCCCTATACCCTTTACCTCTCTCTGTGTCTCCCTCCTTCCCTATACCCTTTACCTCTCTCTCTGTGTCTCCCTCCTTCCCTATACCCTTTACCTCTCTCTCTGTGTCTCCCTCCTTCCCTATACCCTTTACCTCTATCTCTGTCTCCCTCCTTCCCTATACCTCTCTCTCTGTGTCTCCCTCCTTCCCTATACCCTTTACCTCTCTCTGTGTGTCTCCCTCCTTCCCTATACCCTTTACCTCTCTCTCTGTGTCTCCCTCCTTCCCTATACCCTTTACCTCTATCTCTGTCTCCCTCCTTCCCTATACCTCTCTCTCTGTGTCTCCCTCCTTCCCTATACCCTTTACCTCTCTCTGTGTGTCTCCCTCCTTCCCTATACCCTTTACCTCTCTCTCTGTGTCTCCCTCGTTCCCTATACTCTTTACCTCTCTCTCTGTTTCTCCCTCCCTTCCTATACCCTGTACCTCTCTCTCCAGGCTATCCATTCTGTGAGCTGGCATCACGAGGGGAAACAGTTCATGTGCAGCCACTCAGATGGCAGCCTGACTATGTGGAACCTGAGAAACACAGCCAGGCCCATTCAGATCACCTACCCTCACGGTGAGGCACACACACACATAACCTCTGACCTAAGACCCTACAGCCCTGACCCCAACGTGGTAAAGACACAGCACATGCGGTGGTCATTGAGGGGACGTTTGCGATGTAGATGGATTTGCGGATCTAGCCACGAGCGAAAACACATGGCATCGATTGATAGTGCTTTAAATCATGAACCTTTGCTGCCGGAAACGTCAAGACACGTTACAGTGACTTGGTGAGTCCGTAGATTTTCCAAGGTCCTGAGCGTACACTCCGCCACCCAGCAGATGAATAAGTGCCTCATCAGGTCAGATGTTCGCTGAATACTCTTTGAGGAGACTGATTGCAATGAGCAAGCTCTGCGTTTCTGCCACGGCCTTGGCTCTCTGACGCTGTGTCGGCGTGGTCTGTGTGTAGGCAGTACAGTTTGACCCTGTGACTTTCCTCATGAAAGACTCCACCAGACACTCAGGAAGGACACACCATGTCTGTCTATCTGACTGCCTGTCACACTGGGGATGAGTAATAGGGACGGAAAAGAGGACCGAAGATCTGTCTATCAGGACCATAGCTGTGTTGGTATGATCGTCTTCATGGCTGTGGGTGGTTTGTGTATGATCGTGATGCCCGTCGTGGCCATGGGTGGTTGTCTCTGATGACCGCCGTGCCTGTGGGTGGCCCAGACCAGACGAACACATTCACAGTCATTCTGTGGGCTGTGGGCTAACTATCTCTCTCTGTTCTGGCTGACTCACTGAGACAGACAGGAAGGATTTTGCCAAGCAGCACTGTGTGAAGGAAGGGCACGATTGGCTGAAATATACTGTACATCGTTATCCTGCCATGTGAATTTAGTTTAGGCCTGGTGTTGGATCAGTCAGACATCACTTTGAGCTGTGTATAGGCCTGGTGTTGGATCAGTCAGACTTCACTTTGAGCTGTGTATAGGCCTGGTGTTGGATCAGTCAGACATCACTTTGAGCTGTGTATAGGCCTGGTGTTGGATCAGTCAGACTTCACTTTGAGCTGTGTATAGGCCTGGTGTTGGATCAGTCAGACATCACTTTGAGCTGTGTATAGGCCTGGTGTTGGATCAGTCAGACATCACTTTGAGCTGTGTATAGGCCTGGTGTTGGATCATTCTGACATCAATCAATCAATCAAATGTATTTATAAAGCCCTTTTTACATCAGCTGATGTCACAAAGTCCTATACAGAAACCCAGCCTAAAACCCCAAACAGCAAGCAATGCAGATGTAGAAGCACCGTGTCTAGTCCTCTTCAGGCTGTGCCCGGTGGAGATTATAACAGAACATGGCCAAGATGTTCAAGTGTTCATAGATGACCAGCAGGGTCAAATAATAATAATCACAGTGGTTGTAGAGGATGCAACAGGTCAGCACCTCAGGAGTAAATGTCAGTTGGCTTTTCATAGGCGATCATTCAGAGTTAGAGAGAGAGTTAGAGAGAGAGTTAGTCATCAAGACAGGTAGTCCTGAGGCATGGTCCTAGGGCTCAGGTCTTCCGAGAGAAGAGAAAGAGAGAGAGTTCGAGGAAGCATACTTAAATTCACACGGGACACTTGAATCCATTTCCAATTGCAGTTGGATTTGAAGAGAGATGGTGGTGAAGAAGCTTGGACAACAAAGTAATAACTAGCTAATGATATGAGGATTAAAAACAACATAACTGACTTATTTTGTTGATGTGCCCAACATGGCTTCCCCTTTTTTTGTCTCCCCCAGGGAAGATACTGAAGGACGGGAGAAAAGAGTCATGTAAGCCCATCCTCAAGGTGGAATACAAGACCTCCAGGAACAGGTGAATACTCTGCCTCTCTTCATCTCATACACCTACCCAACAGACCCCAGATCCCTCCATCCCACCCTGTGCTGTACGAACCAACATGGTACTCTAGTGCCAGGCGAAGCTGCCTTGTGTTCTGTAAAATGAAATGTCTTTGCCATAACCACTTTTCAGGCAGCGGGATTTTCATAAAGGTTGTTGCTTTCTATTCCATTTACCCTCAAATAGAGACATTTTCCCTATGATATTTCAAATTATTGCCAAGAGCAGTTCCCCTGTAGTGAAAAATGTATTTGTCAAGTTTCCGATGTTTGTATTTGCCAAAAACTATTTTGATCACAGCGTGTTGCTCAGAAGTGAAACCTGGTATGAACGAGCTCCAGATAGGTCTGAGTCACACGCTGGCTTTCAATCACAGAAAACAGTACAAAATACAGGGAGCCTTTACCAGGGAGCTGTTAAGAAGCGTTTCATCTCCAGACATGGGATTGATAGGTGCCTCTGAAGCAGAATTCCCTCTTGGCTTGATGCTCTGTGTTGACTGTTTGGAATGCATGATTGTTCCTAATTATCTCTTCCTATTTCTCCCTTCAGTGGTTTGTCAATTACAATGGAGGCCTGTAATCATATAGTTGTAGTTGTGTGAAGTTGTCTATTAAAGAGCTAGATTGACAAGCAAAGGAAGCCCAGGTGCACCACTGAGACTGAGACAACACTTTAGACTGTGCCTTTCAGGGTGTGACCACGCTTTGTAACGCTGAGAGAAAACAGCACGACGCTCTTGTTACTCACGGCCATGACCCTGACTTTGACAGGGGTCGGTTGTGTCTGATGACCGTCGTGCCCGTTGTGACTATGGGTGGTTGTGTCTGATGACCGTCGTGACTGTGGGCGGTTGTGTCTGATGCCCATCGTGACTGTGGGCGGTTGTGTCTGATGCCCGTCGTGACTGTGGGTGGTTGTGTCTGATGCCCGTCATGTCTGTGGGTGGTTGTGTCTGATGCCCGTAGTGACTGTGGGTGGTTGTGTCTGATGCCCGTCATGTCTGTGGGTGGTTGTGTCTGATACCCGTAGTGACTGTGGGTGGTTGTGTCTGATGCCCGTCGTGACTGTGGACTAACACATTCACAGTCACTCTGCAGGCAGTCAGTTTGTCCCAGGGCTGGCCCAGACCAGACTAACACATTCACAGTCACTCTGTGGGCTAACTGTCTCTCCCTGATCCTTCTGACTCATTGAGCGAGACAGGAGTAAATACTCCCAGCATCCTTGTGGGAAGAAATGGCACCATTGGCTGAAACATAGAACTCTGCCTAACTCATAATACCAATAGCAGTTCCCCATGAGTGCAAATTAATTTGTCAATTTCATGTGTTTTACTTGCCAGAGATTATTTTGTTTCTAGCTTGAAACCTGGTATGAACGAGCTCCAGATAGGTCTGAGTCATCCGCTGATATTCTATCATATCAGAAAAGTATTACAAATACAGGGAGCCTTTACCAGGGAGCTGTTAAGAAGCGTTTCATCTCCAGACATGGGATTGATAGGTGCCTCTGAAGCAGAATTCCCTCTTGGCTTGATGCTCTGTGTTGACTGTTTGGAATGCATGATTGTTCCTAATTATCTCTTCCTATTTCTCCCTTCAGTGGTTTGTCAATTACAATGGAGGCCTGTAATCATATAGTTGTAGTTGTGTGAAGTTGTCTATTAAAGAGCTAGATTGACAAGCAAAGGAAGCCCAGGTGCACCACTGAGACTGAGACAACACTTTAGACTGTGCCTTTCAGGGTGTGACCACGCTTTGTAATGCTGAGAGAAAACAGCACGACGCTCTTGTTACTCACGGCCATGACCCTGACTTTGACGGGGGGGGGGGGGCAGTTGTTATCTAATGGCCATTGTGACCGTGGGTGGTTTGTGTCTGATGGTCTTTGTGACCGTGACAGTTTGTGGTTGTGTCTGATCTGGAGGACCGTCGGTGGTTGTGTCTGATGGTCATTGTTACCGTGGGTGGTTTGTGTCTGATGGTCATTGTGACCGTGGGTGGTTTGTATCTGATGTTCATTGTGACCATGGGTGGTTGTTTCTGATGGTCATTGTGACTGTGGGTGGTTTGTGTCTGCTGGTCATTGTGACCGTGGGTGGTTTGTGTCTGATGGTCATTGTGACCGTGGCCGTGGGTGGTTGTGTCTGATGGTCTTTGTGACCTTGACGGTTTGTGGTTGTGTCTGATCTGGAGGACCGCCGGTGGTTGTGTCCGATGGTCATTGTGACCGTGAGACCGTGTGTGCTTGTGTTTGATGACCGGTGTGACCGTCAGGTCCGTGGGTGGTTGTCTCTGACGGTCATCATGACCGTGGGTGGATTGTGTCTGATAATGACGGCTGTTATGACCGTGGGTGGTTGTCTCTGATGACCGCTGTGCCCTTGAGCGGTTGTGTTAGTCTGGCCCAGACCAGACAAACACATTCACAGTCATTCTGTGGGCTGTGGGCTAACTGTCTCTCTCTGTTCCCGTGGACTCACTGAGACAGACAGGAAGAATTATGCCAAGCAGCCCTGTGGGAAGGAAGGGCACCATTGGCTGAAATATACTGTACATCGTTATCCTGCCATGTGAATTTTTATATTCCTCCATTAAGTATCTATATTATACTGTAGGTCTGATTAAATCGTTCACTTCTTTTAGACACTGTGATGTTTCTCGTAGTCTCATGGTTAAGTTTGTTGGGAAGGCTTAGCTTGGATGGTGTGTCAGCGAACCATCAGCTGTCTGTCATAAACAGGACATGATGTTTTTCATGATCATCCATGACAGCTTACTGTCCGTCTATTGTGTGACAAGTTCACGAACGCTCTCGTGACCAATCATCCTATGTTATACCGACATGGAATATTTCCTGGATTCCATAGCGACACTTGATCACTCCGTCATGATATTGACATATGATCACAATAATGTCAGTCCTTAAGACCTGTTTGTCTTTGTTTCCACAGCAGTGAGCCCTATGTCATCTTCTCTGGGGGTCTGTCATATGACAAGTCCGGTGGAAGGAGGCCCACCCTGACCATCATGCACGGCAAGGCCATCACAGTGCTGGAGATGGACCACCCTATCGTAGAGTTCCTAGTACTCTGTGACACCCCATACTCCAACGGTGAGGGAAGGGATGGGGGGAGGGTGGAGGTCAGTAGGTTGGGTTTGAAAGATGGAGTAAAAGCCCCCCCCCCCTGCTCCAGTTTCTGGACGTGCTGTTTTCGACTCTCTCTCTCTCTCTCTCTCTCTCTCTCTCTCTCTCTCTTTCTCTCACTGGCCCTCTCTCTTTCACTGGCCCTCTCTCTTTCACTCACTTGCTGACTTACTCTGTCTCTCTCTCTCTCTCTCTCTCTCTCTTTCTCTCTCTCTCCCCATGATAATTAGTCTAATTTGAGTCAAAGGTGTGATGGTAATGAGTGCCTCTGTGAGACCTTAAATTACTATATCTGCTCTCTCTCTGTCACATACCTGGGAGAGCAGAGGAACAGGGACTTCAGTACAAAGTACACACGCTCGCGCACACACACGTACCCATTCATATGTTTACATTTCTATTTGAAGTATTGGAGTGAAGGATTTCCACAGTATTACGTTCTCTGTGTCTACTACATCTATTGGTTCTGTGTATGAATGTAATTCACTACTCTGCGTATCTATGTGACTGTCTACAGAGGTCCAGGATCCTTATGCAGTGGTTGTGCTTTTAGAAAAGGACTTCATCGTGGTGGATCTGACACAGAGCAAGTATGTACGGCACACACACACACACACACACACACACACACACACACACACACACACACACACACACACACACACGCACACACACACACACACACACACACACACACACACACACACACACACACACACACACACACACACACACCTTCCTGCAGTGAGGTGTCCTGCTGTGGTCCAGAGGGGAGCAGACTGTCACCTCCTGATGTGACTCGATGTGACAGGAGGGGTAACAGCCCTCTAACACCACGTAACAGCTATAAGAGTCCCAAACAGCATCAATGGATTTAAACATAGACACACTATCGGCACATTCCATTGGCTGGATTAAGAGAGAGGGTCACAGATGGCCATTAAAACAAAGAAAATAAACGCACACAGACACATACACACACACACACAACACACATCCACCCAAATGTGTCACATTGCCTTGAGAGAACCTTAGTCCCCTGCCACTCCGGTCAGCTGTCTGTCACTAACGTGTCATCATCACTCAGGAAGCAGGACAAAGACCATGCCACTGTGACACCGTCACACCTATGTCCACTGCTCTTCTTAAAATAGCCTCCTTGATGACACTCTCTGTCGATGATACATCAGCCCTATGATGGAGGGAGCTGAAGGAGGGACAGGGACGTCCAAGATAGTTATCAGTAGCTGTGTTAACATTATAAGGATGTTGATAAGAAACACTAATTGGACAATAAGGTGCTGGGAAGAACTTAAGTGGTGACCTGGGTGAGGTTATCTCCCTGCAAAAAAATACCCATTAGATATACACTACAAAACATTAGGTCCAGCTGCTCTTTCTCTGAATCCAGGTGAACGCTAGGATCCCTTATTGATGTCACCTGTTAAATCCACTTCAATCAGTGTCGTGTCGATGAAGGGGAGGAGTAGTGGGTGCCTGGCGCACCGGTTTGTGTCGAGCTCAAATCAAATCAAATCAAATGTATTTATATAGCCCTTCGTACATCAGCTAATATATAAGTGCTGTACAGAAACCCAGCCTAAGACCCCAAAGAGCAAGCAATGCAGGTGTAGAAGCACGGTGGCTAGGAAAAATTCCCTAGAAAGGCCAAAACCTAGGAAGAAACCTAGAGAGGAACCAGGCTATGTGGGGTGGCCAGTCCTCTTCTGGCTGTGCCGGGTGGAGATTATAACAGAACATGGCCAAGATGTTCAAATGTTCATAAATGACCAGCATGGTCCAATAATAATAAGGCAGAACAGTTGAAACTGGAGTAGCAGCACGGCCAGGTGGACTGGGGACAGCAAGGAGTCATCATGTCAGGTAGTCCTGAGGCATGGTCCTAGGGCTCAGGTCCTCCGAGAGAGAGAAAGAAAGAGAGAAAGAGAGAATTAGAGAGAGCACACTTAAATTCACACAGGACACCGAATAGGACAGGAGAAGTACTCCAGATATAACAAACTGACCCTAGCCCCCCGACACAGAAACTACTGCAGCATAAATACTGGAGGCTTAGACAGGAGGGATCAGGAGACACTGTGGCCCCATCCGAGGACACCCCCGGACAGGGCCAAACAGGAAGGATATAACCCCACCCACTTTGCCAAAGCACAGCCCCCACACCACTAGAGGGATAGCTGCAACGCTGCTGGGTTTTCCACGCTCAACAGTTTCCCGTGTGTGTCAAGAGTGGTCTAAAGTAACACCCAAAGGACATCCAGCCAACTTGACACAACTGTGGGAAGTGTTGGAGTCAACATGGGGCCAGCATCCCTGTGGAACGCTTTCGACACCTTGTAGAGTCCACGCCGCAACCACTTGAGGCTGTTCTGAGGTCAACTCAATATCAGCAAGGTTTTGTCCACGCAGTGTACATGAACTGCAATACTCAGAGCAGTGTACCTTTTGCTTCTTTGCTATTTAGATATTTTGGTGATGACGTTCTGTAGCAGTCACAGACGTCCACGTCTCCCTGGTGAGAACTCTACATGCACGCTATAACAGTTCCCTCTTCCTTCTGCAGCTTCCCCATCTTTGAGAACCCCTACCCGATGGACATCCACGAGTCTCCTGTCACCTGTACGGCTTACTTCGCTGAGTGCCCTCCTGACATCATCCCCATCCTCTACTCCATAGGGGCCAAGCAGAAGAAGACTGGCTACAGCCACAAGGTACGCTACAGGTCATAGGTCAGACAAGATGGCCGAAGCAAAAAAAAAAAAAAAACTCAATTACGTCCTGCATTTTTCAGTTCATGACCTGCTGTTTCTTACAATCCATGACCACCTGTTTAATTGATGACAGGAGTGGCCAGTGAGCGGTGGCACATGGACACTAGGCTCACAGACCTACCCAGAGATCATCGTCACAGGGTAAGTCAGTGGGTTCCATGCTGTTGGATGGAGACTTTTTTTATTTTTATTTAAAGCTTGGCCACTGCGCACACACTCGTTGAAACAACGTCGTTTCCACGTCATTTCAATGAAAGGACCTGGAACCAATGTGGAATAAGCGTAGAATTGACATCTGTTCCCAGTAGGTGTGAACAAACATTGAGTCACTGGTTCTATTTATTCGGACAGGATGTAGTAAAGTTTTCCTCTACTCCTCTGGTGTTTATCATCAGTAAAAGCATTAGAGCGGGAATGTTTAATTCTGCTACAGTTTTAGAAACGGACTGTGCTCTTGACATTTTTCCCTGTCTTTGATCCTTTCTGCAGACACGCAGACGGAACCGTAAAGTTTTGGGACGCCTCTGCTAGTAAGTTCTCTCCCTCCGCCCTTTCTTATTCTGAATGTCGGCAATAATCTCTAACACCTGTCGTGTACGATTACATAACGTGGTGGTAGTAGAGTAAAGTCAAGTCAAGTAGGCGGTGCTTACTCTTGTCCTGTTTCGCGTATGGGTGACCTGCACAAGTGTGAAGTGGAGGTGTATTTTTGTTTGCCTTTCCGACACCCCTGAGACACCCTCGGAGAGTGTGGGTCATGGCCAGGTATCAGCCACTATTGACAGCGACCCTGGCGCAAATAGGGTTAAGTGCCTTGCTCAAGGACAGATCGGCAGATTTTTCACCTAGTCCGCGCAGGAATTTCGAACGAGCAACCTTTCGGTTACTGGCCCAATGCTATTACCGCTAGGCTATTCGTCGCCCCATAATAACTAAATTCATCCATTTATAAACGTCCTCTCACTGTCAACTGCGTTTATTTTCAGAAAACTTAACATGTGTAAATATTTGTATGAACATAACAAGATTCAACAACTGAGACATAAACTGAACAAGTGCCACAGACATGTGACTAACAGAAATGGAATAATGTGTCCCTGAACAAAGGGGGGTCAAAATGAAAAGTATCAGTCAGTACCTGGTGTGGCCACCAGCTGCATTAAGTACTGCAGCGCATCTCCTCATGGACGGCACCAGATTTGCCAGTTATTGCTGTGAGATGTTATCCCACTCTTCCACCAAGGCACCTGCAAGTTCCCAGACATTTCTGGGGGGAATGGCCCTAGCCCTCACCCTCCAATCCAACAGGTCCCAGATGTGCTCGATGGGATTGAGATCCGGGGTCTTTGCTGGCCATGGCAGAATGGCAGAATACTGACATGGCAGAATACTGACTTGCTGTCTTGCTGGAAATCACACACAGGACGAGCAGTATGGCTGGTGGCATTGTCATGCTGGAGGTTCATGTCAGGATGAGCCTGGAGGAAGAGTACCACATGAGGGAGGAGGTTGTCTTCCCTGTAACACACAGCGTTGAGATTGTTGCAATGACAACAAGCTCAGTCTGATGATGCTTTGACACACCGCCCCAGACAATGACGGACCCTCCACCTCCAAATCGATCACACTCCAGAGTACAGGCCTCAGTGTAACGCTCATTCCTTCGACGATAAACGCAAATCCGACCATCACCCCTGGTGAGACAAAACCGCGACTCGTCAGAGAAGAGCACTTTTTGCCAGTCCCGTCTGGTCCAGTGACGGTGGGTTGTTGCCATCCTGTCCCTGCCCCGCAGGTGTGATGTTTTGATGTACCGATCCTGTGCAGGTGTTGTTACACGTGGTCTGCCACTGCGAGGGCGATCAGCTGTCCGTCCTGTCTCCCTGTAGCGCTGTCGTAGGCGTCTCACAGTACGGACATGGCAATTTATTGCCCTGGCCACAGCTGCAGTCCTCATGCCTCCTTGCAGCATGCCTAAGGCATGTTCACGCAGATGAGCAGGGACCCTGGGCATCTTTCTTTTGGTGTTTTTCAGAGTCAGTAGAAAGGCCTCTTAGTGTCCTACGTTTTCATAACTGTGACCTTAATTGCCTACCGTCTAAGTTGTAAGTGTCTTAACGACTGTTCCATAGGTACATGTTCATTAATTGTTTATGGTTCATTGAGCAAGCATGGGAAACAGTGTTTAAACCCTTTACAATGAAGATCTGTGAGGTTATTTGGATTTTTACATATACTGTAAACCCTATTCCCTTTAGGCCCTGGTCAAAAGTAGTGCACTACAAAGGGAATAGTGTGCCATTTGGAACGCAATCTATATACCTCCCTGTCTTGTGTGACCAGTTACACTGCAGATGCTGTACAAGCTGAAGACGTCCAAGGTGTTTGAGAAGCCCAAGGCAGGAGAGGGTCGGGCGGGCGAGCTGGTAGAGGAGGACCCCTACGCCGTTCAGATGGTCAGCTGGTGCCCACATAGCCGTCTCTTCTGTGTGGTGGGCATTTCTGCCCACGTCATCCTCTACCGGTTCAGCAAACACGACGCCAACACGCAGATAGTGGTGAGTGGATGAGAGATGTTTCCAAACCCGCTTCCCAAGTTATTTCACATTCCACAGTTGTTTTACCACCAGAACACCTGATTTTAACGTATACAGGGCTTGAGGGTTAGTTTACTTGTTTTGTGAGGTATGCCAGTGAGTATGCTTGCTATATCAGTCCCAGCAAATCTCTGCATCTATGTGTGTGTGCATGTGTTTGACAGTCACTAGAGGTGCGCCTGCAGTTTGATTCAGAGGACGTCATCTCCCCGTCAGAGGCAGAGAACAACCCGTGTTTCTCGGACCCCAGTTCCCACTCCCCCCAGCCGCCCGGTAGCCCTGGCAGTGGCACACAGGACAGCCTCCCCTGCCTCAAGTGAGTCACTCCTGTCAGCCACCTCAACTGGCTCCACCTGAAAAACCCGATTTACGCAGAGTTCCTAAGAAAATGCAGACGATATATTGAACAACAGCGTCCGGACGAGTGAATCGATATGCATCACACGTCCAATCTCTCCCTTTCTCCTTCTAACTCTCAAGCTCCCCTCGCTCTTAACAATCTCCTTCAACTCTCTTTCTATCTCTACCTCTCCCGTTCTCCCCTCCTCCCTCCCCCTTTCCCTCCATCCTCTCCCTCCCCGTCCTGCTCTGTATGTCAGGGTGAAGAGTCGTCCAGTGCGGATGCCCCCGGGGTACCAGGCTGAGATGGTGGTGCAGCTGCAGTGGGTGGATGGAGAGCCCCCCCAGCAGATCACCAGCCTGGACATCAACTCTGCCTACGGCCTGTGAGTGACCTTGTACTCTCTATGTGTCTCAGTGCCCTGACTACCTTTCACTTCCACGCTCACACCATCCATCTCTCACTCTCTTTCTCCAGCTCTCGCTTCATCTCTCCCCCCTCCACTCCATGTCTGTTCCCTGCTCTTTCATGTTCCCGCCTTCCCTTTCCCTCTATCGCTCTCTGTCTTTCTTTCTCTTTGTCTATCTGTATCACACAATCCATATTTTTTTTTACACCCCCCCCCCCCACACTCTCTCTATCTCCCCGTATTTCCCTCTCTCTTACCTCCTCTCTCCCTCTTTGTCTCTCTCTCTCTCTGTCTGAGCTGCGCCTCTTGATTGTTGTCAGGCTTCTTTTGTCTTCAAAGTGATTCACATCATATCCTTCTCATTTTCCACCTCTCAAGCAAAACACTGTTTTATTCATCAGCCCAGCTACTATTTTCTAATAAATGGAATAAAGTATTCGCCTAAATACACAGCATGAAATTAATGTTATTTTTCTGCCTCACCCGGATACATTTTTCATAACACTCAGTTCCCATCTATGATTCAAGTGTAGCAGAGGGAAACGGTAATCAGTAAAACATGATTAAAAGGTAGAAAATGCAGCTTGTATGGTTTGCTGGGAAGATAACCTGCTTTGACAGAGGAGAGAATATTTGTTTGCTTTTTCTCTACAGTTAATCAATAGACAGCCTCAAGGCCATTTACAAACTTCTGTTCTGAATGGCAGAGTTGGTCGAAAAATCCGATAAATTCGCAGCTCTTTAAAAACAAAAGAGTCTACATTACTGGGGGAATACACGGAAAAGGTCACTAACCCCTGAGAAGCTATTAACATTTTCAAGTGTGTTTGAGTCATCTCTTCCGTGTGTCTTCCCCAGGCGCTTTTAGGCCTACACTCAACACACACACCCTGGGGATATGTTACAGTGGTATTTAGAAGCAATATATTGAGCCGGATTCCAAGTGATGTTGGTTCTAGTGTGGACATTGTAACGTTGGTCGCATGCTGAAGTTGTTTTCTGGAACTAGAATGACAGGTAGTCTAGCAGTTAGAACATTGGGCTTTCGGTTGCTGGTTTGAGTCCCTGCGCCAACAAGGTGAAAAGTCTGGCGAAGTGCCCTTGAGCAAGGCACTTAACCCTAATTGCTCCAGGGTCCCCTTTGATAATGGCAGAGCCTGGCCGTGAACCCACTCTCTGAGTTGGGATATGCAAAAAGAAGATATCCAATCCACATGTGTATTAATACACACTTGTACATGTGTGAAATGGGACAAATATAAGCACCCGCCGAAGTATTATTATAAGTCTTCCTACAGTATTTCAGGCATGCTGTTGATTGGCAATGTAGTATTGGTATGCTGGTCATCATGCTTCTCAGTACACAGGGATGTTGTTGCCACAATACAGGAAATTGTGGGGGAAACGTACCACTTTCCATTTTAAGTGATTCCATGTGTAAGAATCCCTGATGTAATCTCTGATTCTGTGATCTCTGAATAATGTATGTATGGGAAAAGATGCCTCATATTTTTTTTGTGTGTTTCCTGAACAGACGAGCTTCTGGTAAATTGTATTATACTATAGATAGGAATTATTCTTCAGGCTATGGGTTTCGAATCTCGAACCGTTTTCTCCCTTCAGTTTCACACTAACTAGGTAGTGGCTGGTTCTCACTCTCTTCTCCTCTGTGTGTGTGTGTGTGTGTGTGTGTGTGTGTGTGTGTGTGTGTGTGTGTGTGTGTGTGTGTGTGTGTGTGTGTGTGTGTGTGTGTGTGTGTGTGTGTGTGTCAGCCTAGCGTTTGGGAACTGTAATGGTCTAACGGTGGTGGACTTCCTTCAGAAGACGATCCTGATGTGTATGGGCACACTGGACCTGTACGGAGCCGCAGACCCCTACCAACGACTCACACGCTCCCCACGCAAGAACAGACAGTCCACCTCAGGTAGGGGAACACCCACACATACATACAAACTCATATGCACATTAACATAAACACATGTATTGGTATGTTTGCGCACACAGACATACAGTGCATTCGGGAAGTATGCAGACCCCTTGACTTTTTCAACATCTTGTTACCTTACTGCCTTGTTCTAAAATTGATCAAATATTTTTTTTTTCTTGGCAATCGACACAGAATACCCCATAATGACGAAGCAAAACAGGTTTTTAGACATGTTTGCAAATGTATAAAAAAACAAAAACAGGAATAGCTTATTTACTTAACTATTCAGACTCTTTGCTATGAGACTCGAAATGGAGCTCAGTTGCACCCTGTTTCCATTGATCATCCTTGAGATGTTTCTCCAATCAGTTGATTGGAGTCCACCTGTGGTAAATTCAATTGATTGGACATGATTTGGAAAGTCAAACACCTGTCTATAGAAGGTCCCACAGTTGACAGTGCATGTCAGAGGAAAAACCAAGCCATGAGGTAGAAGGAATTGTCCGTAGAGCTCCGAGACAGGATTGGTCAGGGAAGTGACCAAGAACCCAATGGTCACTCTGACAGAGCTCCAGAGTTCCTCTGTGGAGATGGGAGAACCTTCCAAAAGGACAACCATCTCTGCAGCCCTCCACCAATCAGGCCTTTATGGTAGAGTGGCCAGACGGAAGCCACTCCTCAGTAAAAGGCACATGACAGCCCGCATGGAGTTTGCCAAAAGGCAAACTTTCCGAATGCACTGTATCAAGAATTCTCTCTCGCTCTCTGTCTCTGTCTGTCTCTCTCTCTCACACACCTTTTCTTTTGCATTCGTTACGACCTTAGTCTCCAATTCTGTCTCTCTATCTTATCTGTCCATTCCTTCTCGTTCCTGTCTCTTTTCCTAACCTCTCTGTATCCCTACAGTACAGACATGCATACAGTACATGTGCAAAATAAAAAAAAAATAAAAAAAAAACACACACAACTGTTCACAAACAGCCACGTGAGGTGCATGCGACAGGCTGCATTCCGCGGGAGCATCATGTGCATGTTGTGGTTCTTTCTGTTAGTCCGGCTTCAGCACTACTCTAAGATAAGTCACAGAAGCTTTCCTGAGACTGACACCCTTCTGAGTACTACTAATCTGGACCGGTGCCGGTACACCCTGTGACTACATCACTCCTCCCAGCCCCCTCCACCCTCCCACTACACACACATGCGTATGCACATGCCTGCAGACCCACAGACAGACACAGATGCAGTGCCCTGGCCGTCGGTGCATTTTCTGAGGAAAACCCACAAGAACTTAAAAGTAGAGAAAAGGTTGAGAATAACTTCGGAGGCATAACCTTTGTATTGTTTTCCTGAAGGACAGTTTAATGTACATTTTAAACCCTCCTCGCGCTCTTGGAAAGGCTTTTTTATCTTGTGAAAACTCCCACAAGTATACCTGAAGAAGCCTTCCATGTATTCAGGACTTTGTTTGGCAGCGGTGGAGGTAGGAGGAGGATGACTCTGGGCTTTGAGTCCTTCTCTCCTTTGGTGTTGCGCAAGAGCTTTTATAGAGCGATGGGACTATTCTCTGCTTCAGTGAAGTCTCCCAGGGTAGCCTTAGTCAGATCAATCAGTCTCTTTTAGAAGAGAGAAAAGAGAGGGGTAGAAAGGGCTGCTCTCGCCCCTGAAGTTGCTACTTTTCTCCTTTTCAGTAATGGCCAGCTTGACTCACGTTCACGTTGCTTATCTGCATAGTCAAATAAAGGTTAAGAGAATAAAAACATGCAAACACTGAGTATGATGTCCTTTAGCTGTTGTCCGTACCACATGTCTATGTGAATAGGACTATATGTGTTTTCATCTCACATAAGTAGACGTTTTAGTGTTGGTTTTATTGCAGTATTGCACTTTTCTTACACTCAATTCCAATTGATAAACAATGCTTTTCCAGAAATACAATTGTACATCAACTTTGCCCAATCAGCAAGTTGCACAAGTAATGCTAATTGGACATTGGGAAGGTGGACTGGGTTTGTCCTTATTTTCCCCCACACTACTAGGTTTCTGTCTATTCCTGTACAATGCTTTTTCATTTTGTGATAAGTAGGATCAGTTACTGTTTGGGGTTGGAACCTGGGTTGCTCTGTTCTCCTTTACACTAACTGGGTTGCTGCTTGCCTTCACTTTATTTTTCACTCTGGGCCTTTGTGTTCTTCTCTCTCTCCCTCCTCCTCATCCCTCTCTTTTGGTGACTGTGGCTGCTGGTGTGGGCATGTGGGCCTGCCTGCAGACTTTTGCATGCGTGGCCTGTCTCACTTTTATTCAGATTCAAAGAAAAGGATCCGTACGTCCTATCAGAGTAAGTCAGGCCATCCTCAAGGCAAGGAGACTGGGGAGGGAGACAAGGGGACAAGGGAAGAAGGGACCAAGGGAACAGAGACGCAAGAGGATTATGGCAAGGGGACGTACTGGAGAGATGATTGGAATGACATTGATTGTTTCTGAAACAGCTCTGAAACAAATCCCAGTGGCACAGCCATTATTGAATCAAATGCCAGTGCTTTATCAAAACCTATGAATTATTTAATCATATTCCAGTTATGTCAATATAGTATGTCCTTTTGCCAAGGGTCCCCTTTTATGAAGTGACTAAATGTCAAAAAGCCATGACACTGTATACATTGTAAATGCAGCACAGAGATTTGCGTGAGTAAACGTTCAATCATGACATAGACATCCAGACATCATATAACTACTATGTGGACTAGCCGAGTAAAAGTTTTTATTTTTATTAATAAATGATTTGAGACATTGAATCAAAATTGACTTTGTTTTATTTCACAACTTCAAGAACCAAGCATTCATTTGATTAATTACTTCAAATGAAACATTTCAGGCTTTCGTTTCCCTATGGTTGATCAGAGTCATAAATGTATTAAAACACTACATCTGAGTTTTGTCCCAGCACAGTTACTCAGTTAGAACAGTGCACATTTTCCACATTTCAAGACATTCAACTGAAAGTTTCGGTAAAAGACTCCAGTTTAGATTTCACATGAGATTTTTGGTTTTTACTAGCTTTAAGATCAACTTGATCGCGCTGCGACGAGGTCTTTGTCTCTTTATCATCTGTGTGTATCTGTTTGAATGAGGCTTGTGCTGCATACAGTATGTTTAAATACATTTGTCATTACTTCAACGTTCAGATGTCAATCATAGGGCAATGTAGGCCCAACCCCTCTAAGCCTGGTTCCTCTCTAAGATTCTTCCTAGGTTCCTGCATCATAAGGAGTTTTTCCTGGCCACTGTGCATCTGCCTCTGCATTGCTTGCTCTTTGGGGTTATAGGCTGGGTATCTGTAAAGTACTTTGTGACAAGTGCTGATGTAAAAATGGCTTTAGAAAATCAATGTGATTCATTGAAGAGCAAACAATGAAAATGATTGAGTTGGGTCATATCTGATGCGCTGACATTACAGGCCTAGGGCTGAATACTCAGCCAAACTCTGCAGTGCAGGCCTCATGTCCTGTGGTGTTCATTGCCATACATGCTGGTAGTGAACTAAGCTGATCCTGAGCTTCAACACAGACGGAAATTATTCACGTTGAACTTTTAGCTATAGCTATATTGAGCTGTGTGGCCTCTGCAGACCACGGTATATGTAAAGCTATATTGAGCTGTGTTGCCTCTGCAGACCACTGTATAAGTAAAGCCATATTGAGCTGTGTGACCTCTGTAGACCACGGTATAAGTAAAGAAACGGAAGATGGGACTACTTCAGAGGTGTCCAATTTCTATATATCTGAAATTGACGCACGCTATAGAATGCCTTTCTAGCCAATCAGAATCCTGTATTAAACAATGCTGTGGTATAAATGATCATCATGTATGGGGGGAAAACTTCCTGAATCTTGTGTGTTGCGTCAGGATCAGAGTGGTCCGCCTCAGCAACGGACAACGTTATGCTACTGATGACTGTATGTTGTGTCTCCATGGCAACAGATGCTGTTACGGCACTGTCAACTGTCTGTTATATCACCATGCTTTCTTTATATGACCATGACTGAAGAGTCTCTCTCTATCCCACGTTCTCCTCCTCCTCCTCATCCTGTTGGAATCTGATTGGCTGCGACAGGCCTTACAGAACTCTCCGATAACCAGGTATCCATGGACATGGAGAAAAGCAAGTCACCCACCTCAGGTAACGCCACACACACACACACACACACACACTCTCTCTCTCCACCCAACTCACTTCACAGGATTGTTACATCTGATCAAAGCTGAAGGTCGCACTGGGATGCCGGTCGGTTTCAGCAAGAACCTAGCCTCAGGGTATGGACTCTGTACCTGTCACTGGGGAATGGACACTTTACCTTTGGGGCATCACTTTAACTTGAAGTGAATGGTAACTGTATTAACATATCAACCTGGAAGGATACTTCTTAAAGTGTTCCCAGCTAGCACATAACAAACCATATGTTTCTTAGAGCTTGGTGAGAGTGTGGTTATTTAGCATTCTATGGTAAACCCTTACCACAACGTCCTTGGAAAGGATAGTTGCATTGCTTTGGAGCATGGTCAGGAGATTTAACCCTTTGACGCGTGCGATCACATATTTGTGATCGTTGTTCAGTGGTCCCTGCAGCATCGCAACGCAAATATGTGATTGGGACAGTAGCAACAGAACGTATGATGCAGCAAACGCCTCTAAACAGCCTTGTTGTCTGAAAAGCATCTAAACAATGTTTAGTACTGATGGGAAATAAAAGGTAAATGTGACCTTCATCATCCAAGCATCAGACGGACCACATCCTCAACCAGACATAAACCAGTCTAAATATCAGGTGGTGCTGACAAAAACAAAAAACAAACATAAGTTAGCAACTTAACAGCTAAGCTAACAGCCGCTAAATTCTTTATGATGGCAGCCATGTTTGTTTATGTATGACAAGCAAAAACTCCCTAATCCTAGAAGGCCACTCACTATAAGAAGCAAATAAATGTCTAAGTCAAAGATGGCTGTGCAAACTTTGTTTGGCAACTTTTCAGCATATTACAAATCTTCAATGTACTTGTTACAGTGTATACCAGAACCGGAGCACATTACTTGACAAGTCGTTTACAGTTTTTGACAAATCACAAAGCAAATTAAACGTTATATTCTCACAGAGCATCACCCCACATACAAGCCTGCTGCCTAGCCTAACTGTAACGCGAAGGGTTGCCAGATATGGATGAAATAATTGTATGGTTTTTTTTTTTTATGTGTGGAGGGTTTTCAAGTCTATGGGGGGTAGAAATGGGGGAAGATATTATCGGGGGATATGATGCAGGAAATATTACTATGATGTAGGATTTATCAATAAATGGGGGCAAACACAGGAGAAGTTTCTAAGCTAACATAAAAACATTTTTTAAAAACCTGGAAAGGGAAATTAGAGCTGGCAAGCCTGAGGTACCTTAGTTACAATCTGATGCCGCGTTCAAAACAACTGGGAACTAGGAATTTGGAACTCTCAGACTTCCGACTTTAGTGTGTTCAAGACAACTGGGAACTCAGAAAAAAAAACTCTGACTGTGGAAAAATTGATTTGAATGGTCATCTAACTCGAAATTCGAACTCGGGAATTCTGTCAATTTTCTTGAGTTCCAATTTTCCGACCTGAAACTTCCCAGTTGCACCATAAAGTTCCCGGTTGCCCCAAAAACCAGTGTGCACCTTCCCTTCACCTCGTTTTGTTATAACATCTTTGGTCTGACAGACACTTATGTGACAACCAGAATGCATTGTATGATGCCAACAAACATGGCACCACAAGTATCTGGGAAATAGCTTTGCATTATTATTACTTTGCTAATTATAATCCGTGCAACCTTCACAAAATTATTTGACATATGTGTCCATTATAATCTATGCAAGAATCGGAATGCATGATTTGTCACCAGTACTTGAAAACGTGAATAAAACAGTAAATACATTATGCTCCATACATAAAGAATGCTACAGTAGAAATGACAACACCATATGCAGAAAATAAGCCCGTACTTTGATAGGAACGCCCACACATGTCCAAAGTTATTATTTGTAAAGGAAACAACAATAAAGTCAATGAGGGGCAGCCAGAAAATGTGCTGTAGGAAAAAGGTTTGTGCCTGTTCTGACTAGAGATGGGCAAATGTCTGGATACTTGATCTGGGGAATCACTGGGGAAGTGCCTGGGCTGTCCTCGAAGGGAGAAGTTTGTCTGGCTCAGTAAAGCCTCAAACATAAATTGTCCACAACGGTGAAATGGGCTAATTCTAATGTGAATTAATGAGGATTTCGGAACACACCTCAATTCAAACTGTTTGAAAATAAAACTTGTTAGAAAATCATTTGAAAAATGACAAGTTGAAACATAGCCAGTAGATAATTAGCAGGCAGCGTGCCTTGGTTTGCGTGCTAGGCGGGTTAACTGTCCTGTTGAGTAACAATCCCATTTTGGAACAGTCACGCGAATAAATAAATAAAAAACTGTTTGAGATATTTGGAACTCACAGGGAAAAGGTTAATGAGTGCTTTTTTCCTTTGAAATGTTTTTGATTTGAATAGGTTCAAATGAACAGCATTGTATGAGTTAAAAACATGGCATGCTAGCTCCCTCCTGGTGGCACAGTAGACTAACACCACCTTTTTCACCATTTTTCACCATTCTTTTTTTTTAAGAGACACCAACCTTGTATCTGAAGTGTTTCTAGGTAGTTGACTAGTTGGCTAGCCTCCCGGTAAAAAAAAAATACTTGCCCGTCAACTTATCATTGCGTAGCCCGGTGCGCCCTCCTGTAGACGCTTAAAAATAGTTCTTCACCAACATCTTCTTCATTGTTGAAACCAAATAATGTCTCATTGTTTGTTTTACAGATTACTGTCATGTTTTGAGTAGATACCAGTTTAATACTAACATATAGAGGAGTATGAATAATTTAGGGAAGAAGTTGTATGTTAAATGATGTGTGATCTTTCGCTCGGTCGAATTTTACAATAAACAGCGATTCTTTTACACAATAAAAGAAACGTCATTTCACTGTCAACTGCGTTTATTATCAGAAAACGTAACATGTGTAAATGTTTGTATGAACATAACAAGATTCAACAACTGAGACATAAACTGAACAAGTGCCACAGACATGTGGCTAACAGAAATTGAATAATGTGTCCCTGAACAAGGGGGGGGGGGGTCAAAATTGAGATCCAGGCTCTTTGCTGGCCATGGCAGAACACTGACATTCCTGTCTTGTAGGAAATCACGCACAGAACGACTAGTATGGCTGGTGGCATTGTCATGCTGGAGGGTCATTGTAGGTTGAGTCTGCAGGAAGGGTACCACATGAGAGAAGAGGATGTCTTCCCTGTAACACACACTGCAATGACAACAAGCTCAGTCCAATGATGCTGTGACATACCGCCCCAGACCATGACAGACCCTCCACCTCCAAATCAATCAATCATCAGGGTTTGTGCCCATAGGCGACATTGTTGCCGGTGATGTCTGGTGAGGACCTGCCTTACAACAGGCCTACTAGCCCTCAGTCCCTCAGCCTATTGCGGACAGTCTGAGCACTGATGGAGGGATTGTGCATTCCTGGTGTAACTCAGGCAGTTGTTGTTGCCATCCTGTACCTGTCCCGCAGGTGTGATGTTTTGATGTACCGATCCTGTGCAGGTGTTGTTACACGTGGTCTGCCACTGCGAGGACGATCAGCTGTCTGTCCTGTCTCCCTGTAGCTCTGTCTTAGGCGTCTCACAGTACGGACATTGCAATTCATTGCCCTGGCCACATCTGCAGTCCTCATGCCTCCTTGCAGCATGCCTAAGGCACGTTCACACAGATGAGCAGGGACCCTGGGCATCTTTCGTTTGGTGTTTTACAGAGTCAGTAGAAAGGCCTCTTTAGTGTCCTATGTTTTCATAACTGTGATCTTAATTGCCTACCGTCTGTAACCTGTTAGTGCATGTTCATTAATTGTTTATGGTTCATTGAACAAGCATGTGAAACAATGTTTAAACTCTTTACAATGAAGATCTGTGAAGTTATTTAGATTTTTACGAATTATCTTTGAAAGACAGGGTCCTGAAAAAGGGACGTATCTTTTTTTGCTGAGTTTATACAGTGGGGAGAACAAGTATTTGATACACTGCCGATTTTGCAGGTTTTCCTACTTACAAAGCATGTAGACGTCTGTAATTTCTATCATAGGTACACTTCAACTGTGAGAGACGGAATCTAAAACAAAAATCCAGAAAATCACATTGTATGATTTTTAAGTAATTAATTTGCATTTTATTGCATGACATAAGTATTTGATACATCAGAAAAGCAGAACTTAATATTTGGTACAGAAACCTAGTAGTAGTAGAAACCTGTAGTTCTTGACCAGGTTTGCACACACTGCAGCAGGGATTTTGGCCCACTCCTTAATACAGACCTTCTCCAGATCCTAACAGGTTTTGGGGCTGTCACTGGGCAATACGGACTTTCAGCTCCCACCAAAGATTTTCTATTGGGTTCAGGTCTGGAGACTGGCTAGGCCACTCCAGGACCTTGGGATGCTTCTTACGGAGCCACTCCGTAGTTGCCCTGGCTGTGTGTTTCGGGTCGGTGTCATGCTGGAAGACCCAGCCACGACCCATCTTCAATGCTCTTACTGAGGGTAGGAGGTTGTTGGCCAAGATCTCGCGATACATAGCCCCATCCATCCTCCCCTCAATACGGTGCAGTCGTCCTTTCCCCTTTGCAGAAAAGCATCCCCAAAGAATGATGTTTCCACCTCCATGCTTTATGGTTGGGATGGTGTTCTTGGGGTTGTACTCATCCTTCTTCTTCCTCCAAACACGGCGAGTGGAGTTTAGACCAAAAAGCTCTATTTTTGTCTCATCAGACCACATGACCTTCTCCCATTCCTCCTCTGGATCATCCAGATGGTCATTGGCAAACTTCAGACGGGGCTGGACATGCGCTGGCTTGAGCAGGGGGCCCTTGAGTGCGCTGCAGGATTTTAATCCATGACGGCGTAGTGTGTTACTAATGGTTTTCTTTGAGACTGTGGTCCCAGCTCTCTTCAGGTCATTGACCAGGTCCTGCCGTGTAGTTCTGGGCTGATCCCTCACCTTCCTCATGATCATCGATGCTCCACGAGGTGAGATCTTGCATGGAGCCCCAGACCGTCATCTTGAACTTCTTCCATTTTCTAATAATTGCGCCAACTGTTGTTGCCTTCTCACCAAGCTGCTTGCCTATTGTCCTGTAGCCCATCCCACCCTTGTGCCGGTCTACAATTTTATCCCTGATGTCCTTACACAGCTCTCTGGTCTTGGCCATTGTGAAGAGGTTGTAGTCTGTTTGATTGAGTGTGTGGACAGGTGTCTTTTATACAGCTAACGAGTTCAAACAGGTGCAGTTAATACAGGTAATGAGTGGAGAACAGGAAACGTACAATTATTTTCCAGTCCACTTAAATGTTGAGCTCGAAGTGATGAAATTCTCCAAGCGCTAGAGAGTGTCTGAAGTTGAGGGGAAATTAGGTAGTTCTGTTTTTGAGCTGTTCTTGTTGTTTTGTTTTGTGTGGACCCCAGGAAGAGTAGCTGCTGCTTTCGCAACAGCTAATGGGGATCCTAATACAATGCCAAATACCCAAAGTTGTGTCAAGTTGGCTGGATGTCCTTTGGGTGGTAGACCATTCTTGTTACACAAAGGAAACTGTTGAGCGTGAAAAACCCATCAGCACTGCAGTTCTTGACACAAACCGGTGCGCCTGGCGTCTACTACCATGCCTCGTTCAAAAGCACTTATATTTTTTGTATATCCCATTCACCCACTGAACTCACAATCCACGTCTTAATTGTCTCAAGGCTTAAAAATCGTTCTTTAACTTGTCTCCTCTCCTTCATCTACACTGATTAAAGTGGATTTAACAAATGACATCAATAAGGGATCATGGCTATCACCTGGTCAGTCTATCATGGAAAGAGCTTTTGTATACTCGGTGTGTGTGTGTATGTATGTATATATATATATATATATATATATATATATATATATATATATATATATATATAAGGCTCTCTCACAAGGCTCTATATATATATATATACCTCTCTCTCTCTTTCAAATTATTTATATATATATATATATATATATAAATAATTTGAAAGAGAGAGAGAGATAATTAGAGAGAGCAGTGGCCTGCAGGTTTGCTAGATGGATGTGTTAGAGCGAGTAGGTCGGCCAGTAAGGGAGTTTGCTCCAGGCCAGATGCACCAGACTGTTCTGGTGCATCAGAGAATTGGCTTCTCTGTGTGTGTGTGTGTGTGTGTGTGTGTGTGTTTGACAGCGTTACATTTTTTCCCACTGCCCTTCTCCTCCTCTTTATCACTCCCCTCCTCTCCCCTCCCTTTCTCCTCTCTCTGCTCAGACCAAACCAGCTGTGCCTGAGAATGAGCATTGAGAAGGAGCTGGGGCTAAATGTTTAATATTTGTCTTTTTCACACTGAAAAAGGAGGATAGCAAACATTGAGCGGTTGCCTGCAGCTGCTGGGGAGGGAGGGAGGGAGGGAGGGAGGGAGGGAGGGAGGGAGGGAGGGAGGGAGGGAGGGAGGGAGGGAGGGAGGGAGGGATACTGCTGTTGGACTAATGTGTGTGTGATAGGAATACATTGCCAGCCGTGCTGTTAGACCTGCTGTGTTCTCTAGGCTTTGGTTTCCATACAGCCTTGCTTTATACTTGATGTAAGGCCATCTTTATTTCACTGGGAGTATGTGTACATACATGTGTCTGAGTGTGTTTGCGTACATTTTTTTAATATATTTTTTTTACATAGCCTAAGATAGCAGATTCTCAGCAACTTAAGTTTAGACACATGTTCTTCTTCTGTGTAAATATTTGCTTAGTATTTGAATCATCACTTTGCCAGACAGAGCCATCATAACCTATAAATAATGTTCTCACCAGGCCCCAGACATTAAATCTATAACGGAATGTATGGAAGGGGGCTGATTAATGGTGTCAACCAAGCCCCGTAATGTCTGTTACGGTGATGTCACTGTGTTTGATGTGTTCCTCTTAGGAGCGCGCCACACGTTGCTCTGTCTGCGCGGGTCACTTAGTGCTGACGCGCCGACAGGGGACGGAGAAAGAAGTGTCAATTGGCATGTACTCAAGCAGACAGCTATTTAACCAGCATCTTATTTTGCAGGAAGCAAGAATCCACTTGAACTCTCAAACCTGTCAGTGGAGCGTGAATAACTTGAAATGCTTTGTGGCGTTTGGGAAATGGAAAGAATTCGGGGAAAAAAGAGAATGATGGAGGAGGAGGGAGGGGGTGGTGTGGGGGGTGTGGAGGAAAGGAGTGTGGGATGTTTGTGAAAGCACAGCCATTCTGAAGAAAAACTTTTCCCACCGACTTTTCCCCCGACAGGGATTGATGAGGCCTCGTTTGTTTTTCCTGACGTCATCTTTTCTGCCCGTTATTTACACACTTATTTCCAGAGGCGAATCTACACTCCGGAGCATGTTGTTGTGAATATTTAATGAGTCCATAAAAAAATATGTTTTCCCTGTTTGGAGACGTATGCTTTTGGAAATCAATTTGCCATAAGCGTCTGCATTATGAATGAACATGGCTTCTGATTCGGAGGAAGTAGGACCAGTAAATGTAAGGCCTTGCACAAGGCTCTCTTTCTCTTCCTCCCTCTCTCTCTCTCTGCCTCTCTTTCTCTCTCTCTAGCGTTCTCTCTTTCCATCTTTCTCTCTCTCTCTCTTTCTCTCCCCCCGCTCCTTCTCCCGCTCCCTCCCAGTCCCTCTCTCTCGATCTTTCCATCGCTATCTCTCTCGCCCTGACTGCAGTTTCTCTTGGGTCTATAGGATCTTAGACCTGGCTGACCCTGCCATGTATCCACACGTCTCCTGAGGATACAGTGTTGGTGGTATGCCGTTAGAAGGAATGAATACCAATGTGCATAGCTATGTGGAATATGTCAGGGTAGCCTATCTATTATCTGGTCCCATCCCTTTTATTGATTGCAGAGATGAGAATAGCGAGACCGGTGGAGATCGGGTAGGAAGAGAGATGAGGATGTGATGTGTGACTGTGTGGTGTTTACAAAGGTGCAGAGAAAAGGAACGATGACGACGTGTGTAAAGAATGCCACAGGTACGGCTGGAGAAAAAGTGGTGGGAAACATAGAGGATATCAGAGGCAGGAAGGAAGAGATGGACAGATGACAGGCAGATGAAAGGCAGAGTCTCCATCCTGAGGCAGAGGGCTCATGGCGAGATTCTGTCGTCGTTATTCTCCCAAGCAGCTCTGAGGCGATTAGTGACCTGAGCCTGGCTGGCTCTGGCTGTCCCCCTGCCCTGACACCCCAGTCCTGCTGTGACCACCACTGGCCAAACCCAGACCCGGCGGGCAGCCTATTAACTATCCACCATCACCCGTCTCAACTCTCCTCTCTCTCACTCCCTCCTTCCTACTTCCATCTCACCTCTCCACACTGGGAAACATCCTCCTTCCCCCCCCCCCCCGTTAGGACCCGTAATTGGCCCCATGTTCGTCTTTGAAGCCATATCCTCCTTTCCGTTGTTGTTTGTTTACTTTGTTACTATCTCTTGTTGTGTCTGGGTTTCTGCTCACGATGGCTGCTGTGGCTGATGGTAGTATAGATCCTGTAGTCTGGGGCGAGACACGAGTCGTGAGGTTGGGCAAAATAAGTGGCAATGCCAGAGAGTGGCTCTGACCAAGCAGGATAAATTTAGAGGCAAAGCGAGGATCCAGGAGAAGAGAGGAGAGGTGATGGTGCTGTCCCTGAGCTCCCAGGCTGGCTGTTTAAAGGGGAGCTTAAAGGAGAGCGGGGAGCTGAAGCCACCTGCCTGGGCTGGATGTGGCCGTTCTTATCTCCTATAATGAGCAGAGTGGCTGGGATTGAATGTACTTACTGTTCACCACACACCTGCACACCAAGTTTGAAACATCATTTAGTCTGATGTCACAAGGAATCTAACGAGAATTTGAAAATGAGTTTCAGAGGTGCTAGAGAGCAAATTTTACAGTACAGTAAGGAAACACATGTTGTTAGCCAAGTCTGGAATCGATACGTCAAGAACACTCTCTCATCCTGAATTCTGTTGGAAGGGTGCTGGGTTATTTTGACCGGAGTGTGACTGGACTAGACAACCGGCTGTGGGGAAGTCCTAGCATAAATGTTAACAACAGGTGCTACTTTACCTGTATCATCAATGACAACATTTCACTGAGTTGCAGTGATTTGTGATGGTGAGTCGTGATAGTAGTTGTCGACATAGTAGTCGTTGTAGTAGCAGTATTAGTCGTTGTTTTCGTTGTCGTGGTTGTGTTTGCATGGTAGCCTTACCTTGACCTTATCGCACACGTTTATATTGGTATCTTCAGAATCAACTGCTATTATGTACCTGCTTGTCTTTATCTCAATTCACCCATGTTGTTTTGTTTTCTCCCTCCTGAAAAGTGTGTGTTCTGTTGCATCTCCTATTCCAGTTCCCTACCCAAGCTCCCTTCACTATGACCCTCGCTCCATGCCTGAGCCTGTGGCCAGTCTGAGAGCCAGCCACTGCAGTCCAGTCTTTTACTTACTGGACAATGGTAAGAGGAGGGACCACGGCCCAGGGAAACCTGTCCCTTTCACGTCCTATCGCTGGGGGAGTGTGCGTGGGTGGGTGGGTGGGCTGAGGGGTGGAGGGTGGAGGGTGGAGGGAGGATGGTTTGTGGGTGGGTTTGTGGGTGTGGGGCGTTGCATGGTAGCATATGGAGTGTGTTCCTATGCTTGTCTGTTCCAACTTTCAACATTGTGATCCATGCATCTGTGAGCAGAAGATGTAGAGCTTATCGGCGTTGTTGCATTGCCTCAGCCCCAGCTGTAGGGGGCGATGTGTGTTTTGTGCTGGGTCTAGTCTGGTCTTGTGGCCTTGCATCCTTCATCAGCCGTGCTACTGAGGAAGGCTGCAGAGAAAAGCGGGAGGAGTCAGTCAAGGTCAGACACTCCTTCCTAATTCTTCAGCTCCTGTGATTCATCCATGTTGTTGTTGTTGTTGTTGTTGTTGTCATGTTCTTGTGAGGAAGGCCATGCATCTTTGCCCTTCCTGTTGGGAGGCACTCTGACTCTCATTCCTTTGTAACACTAACTTTGTCTATTTGGTTTTTCTCCCCCACAACCTCCTCTTTAACATAATAACAACATCTAACACTCTGTGATGTGTCTAACTGCATGGACTCCATGATGATACCAGACAGCTGTGTCTAGGTTCTCTATTCCCGCCCCCAATGAAATATCGACCTATCAGGAGCATCGGAAACCGACAGGCTGATTAACTTTTAGTTACACATTTCAAAAATGGACAGACCAGGAATAGTTTACCCCCGATTTTGATAAGAAATGACCGTACCAGACATTTTTATTTTAAAGACAGTTGGATTTAATGGATAACATAAATTGGAATCAAGTCAAAATATTACGAGTAGGCTACACCAACTTTAATTTTCCATTCACATGGGTAAATTGCTACAGTAGATTTGTCGTGGTAAATGAGAAAATACTTTATTTCAGTTGTACGGAAGGATTGTCAAATCGATGAATTGCACTTAATCTGCTCAAAAAGTAGGACTAAATGGTTCCGTTGATAATACCCATCAACAGGGTGAACATACTGTATCTTCAGAGACTTTGGTCACAGGCAGGACTAAGGTAACACCGACATCAGCTTTAGGGAGCGGTAGAGGTGTCCAATAATGGTTGCAATTGAGATTAGCTGTCAATTGACGGTATTCTGGTGGCCATTGATGGTTTAACAAGAGATCAATTGACGGTATTCTGGTGGCCATTGATGGTTTAACAAGAGATCAATTGACGGTATTCTGGTGGCCATTGATGGTTTAACAAGAAATCAATTGACGGTATTCTGGTGGCCATTGATGGTTTAACAAGAAATCAATTGACGGTAATCTGGTGGCCATTGATGGTTGCAATATGCTCCATGTCACTAGCAATTAATACTCCCTAAATACTTACCCTAAAATGGCATTTGGATGTTATCAGGGAATATAAACAAGACAACATACTTTTCTATTTTTCCATAACTGAGAAAGACAAACTGGCCTTTCGTAGGGCAACAGGTGATATGTAGCATAATGATGTCCCCAAATATGTAAATACTGTAATTTGTTAAAAGGCATCACTGGCACAATGCACAGTCCCATTTTTTATTCAGTTCAAACATCCTTCTATCCAACAAACATATTCCCAGAGTCCTAACATGGTGCAAATGAGCTGTTAAATGGCGTGTAGAATTCCACCTGTGAATAGTGAATACCAGTGCTATTGGTAGAACTGTGTTTCTACACAGTTCTGCTGCCACGCATCATGGCCGCAACATCTGGCCACACACACAGACACGCACACACTTTATTGATTTCAGAATTAAATGATGCCAGGCACTATACAACAGCAATTTTGTCACAAGCACCGCACAAGGAGAACATTTCATTTACATCAAAATCCCTTTCAAATTCTATGCTCCCAACAAGGCAATTTATCATAAAATGACTCCTACTTCAATTCTACCTCAGCACACCACTTTTCCCCTACTCAAAGCCCATGAAAGATGGTGGAATTCAGACTTTTGGCCTCTTGAATTATTATCTGTAAAGCAGAGTATTATTTTGGGGCCCATAAGAGTTTGTTCAATTTCAAAGCTAAAATGTTCTGGATTCCACTTATAGATGTTGCAATCAAACAACTGTACTTTCCAATATCTGCTAGCTTGCCCCAAACATTACTTTACAAAGATTGGTGTGTGGTTTCTTATTTGCCATCCTTATAACATCCCACATTTCCCATACACCAGAATAATTATCTAACCAACCAAAACCAGTGTCCTCATAGTATGTCCTTTGAATCGACTGAGGAAAAATTAATGACCGTCTCTCAACATGTACCTTTGCAGTTCTGTATATACTGCAAAATGCTTGCAAAATGTTGAACTTGTTTGTTTCTTTCCAATCTGTTTTGTGTTTATTTGAGTTCCCAGTTTATTTATGTTTCTTATGCCAAACCCCCCAGGCCTTAGGGAACTCTGACAACCCGAAACATACAGAAATAAATTAAACAAACAATCAGAAAATACCTCTACTTAAATCAGTTGCTTTTGAGTGGCCAGAGAATGGAAGACTTGGAAGACACACTGGGAAGGAGTCTTGCCCGAAAACGGGTTTCTCGGTTCCTGTTTCTAGAACTGCTTTCACTGTTCCCGTGTCTACACTCTCTGACTGGGACTGGCCTGGGAAAACCATGGAGCATGATGGGAATGGCCTCTGCATCTGCCTGCCATGTGCGACAACTGCACACTTTTGCACGTTTTGAATTACGTTGTTCAGTTTTTGTTTCGTTTAATCTTTTGTTTTCTGCATCGTTTGGCTTTTACTTTTGCTTCCATTTTGGTTTGGTTTTGGTTTGGAAACATTAACTGCTCCTTTCTTTCCTATGTCTTTTGTTACAGTAAAGGGACCCGGCAGAAAGTTAAGTCTGCCAACAGATCTTAAGACTGATCTTGGTACGGTAGGCGAAAGCCAGCAGTTTTACCCTCGTTTCATTTGATTAATTTACTTCCTCTTTTGTCCTGTTGTGCGCAGATATACATTTTATATTTGTTTTGTTTATGTTGTTCACATCAAGTAGCTTCCTCTTCACGCAACCAGCAGTATTTTCTTATCACTCACTTCTTCTACTCGACCAGCTCATGATGAGACTGAATGGCCTGTTCTGTTCTTCTCCTTTGACTTTCTATGTCTGTGTTTTTACCCGTCTTAAGCTTTTTTGTTTATCGTACATTTTGCAAGTGTTTCCAAAGGTGGCTCTTACCTCATGCCCATATCGTTTTGGGAGATGCATTTCCAAATGTACTCTCGCTCTATTGAGATTGGACCCTTCTCTGTCTCTCTATACAGCCTCGCTCCATCGTGATTGGATCATTTTCTATCTCCAAACAGCCTTGCTCTATACTGTGATTGGACCATTCTCTAACTCTAAACAGCCTTGCTCCATCGTGATTGGATCATTTTCGTCTCTCCACCGGGACTTTCTCCATTGTTGCTGGACCATTCTGCATTTCCTGTAGACTGTAGCGACACGCTCTTTCTCAGTACATCCCCTGAGCTCCTACACCCCTTGCAGTCACAGGTTCTCTCGCTCATGCTTCTGCTCTGTCCTGTCCTACTATATCCCTCTACTATATGCCTCTTCAATTCATATACAGTACACTAATGTGCCAATATCTACAGTATGACATCTGTGAAATGACAACTGTTTCCTTCAACAGGTTTGAAATGTGTGGCTGTAGTTTTAGAGTGAGACCGTGTCGAGTAAACAAGCCATCATTTAACAGGAAATAAAACTGAAAAGGATGATAGTTGATAGCAAAAATACACCTACCTCATTGGGAAATGTATCTCCTTTTAAGCGTTGAACAACAATTGGAGGCTAATCAAAAAAGGTTCAAGCACTATTCCAAGCAGTCCAAATTAAATTGTACATTAATGCAGTGGAACAAAAATATATTTCAACCGTGATCAGTGCCCTGTTTAGGCTGTTAACATAGTAATGCACCTATGTAATTAGTTCAAATATAATATGAGCAGCTGTCTGTCATTAGTCAAGGATACAGCTGCTACAAAGTGGGACTGTTTCATGTGATTAAATTACTTGAACCTGCGTGTGTGTGTGTGTGTGTGTGCGTGAACGTGTGTGTGTACTGTATGTGTCCGTGTCTGTGTGTGCGTTAGAGCGAGAGAAAGAGAGAAAAAGAGAGTGAGTGTGTGTAGGTGGGGTGGGTAGACTGCCATTTTTTTTCTGATGTGGACCAGTTTCCTTTAGACTGTGCCAGGACAAACCACTGATTGGCAGACCCAACCATGATGATAAGTGCTAGCCAGACACACAATGGCGTAGTCATGTAGCACATTCATTGGCACTAGAGCTATCCTCAGTTTCCAAGCCCGCTATTGCCCTGCTACAGCCTGCTGTGAAACTGGACTGGAGGTGCACGCGGACTGGGTGGCACCACAGAGTCTTTCATCCTCACTTAGAAAGTGAACCAGATTTGCATCAATGGGCCTAACAAGGGATTTGGTGTTAGGAGTGTGTGTTCCTTCAAATCACCATAGCTAAACAGACAACCCACTAGAGATTCCTGTCTGGCATATTCAGTAGTTAACACGAGGCCAACTTAGCCTGGTCCCAGATCTGTTTGTGAGTTTGCCTACTCCACTGTCAAAACGAACATGTTTTTGCATGACAATCTCTAGAAGGAGTTGGCAAGCGAGCAGAAGCCGACTGGCACCCAGGCTAATGCCAACTTTCTGAATGCAGTTCTCACTCAACGAGGATTGCTCCCAACAAGCCTCCCTGTCACACACACTGATTTCTGCTCTGGAGTGTAGCGCTGGTGGAGTGCTACCTCACTGGGAGCTGTCAGTCAATAAAATGCCAAAGTTGTGTTTACTTGACAGTGAAGACATGGAAGCGGCAGAGTGGTCTGCATCTGGCACAGACGTCGTCAGCTGCTTAATTCTTAGTCTCTTGGCGGCGCAGAGCTTTCCCTGTTTGGCTGACGAAGCCACAGGCTGACGAGCTGCGGAATAGGCGCCAAGCCCATAGAATCCCCCCCCCCCCAAAAAAAAATAAATTGTGTCTCATTAACATAGAGTTTTTGGCTCGAAAATACCATTGGAGAGAGCAGGCACACACACGCGCGCACATGCGCATCTACGCACACACACGTGCATGCGCACACACACAAGCAAGTGTGGGCACCCACGCGTATCAATATGAATATACACAATTCAGAGCAGGCACCATACATGTACCCACCTTGTCTCAGAGGCATCAGACAGTCCAGTATGCTGTTTCATGGACCTACACTGTATACCTACAGTATCAACCAACTCTATTCAAATATTGATACACCCAAAGGTCTCTGATTTCTTAAATGTTTGAAGTGCTGCACCGCTCCTGATGCTAGTCTGGTGAGGACCTTACTGGTCAAAAATGTATTACCTGAGTTTCGTTGGCACCTCTCAAAAGTAAAATAAAGTTCGGTACTGAGTGTGAAACTCTCTCAATGCCACTTGAGGACAAAAACAAAGGGATGATGAAAGACTCTGATCCTGTAAAATGCCTGGTCCGACCGAATGTACTTTACCATCACCTGTGAATCTATTTATTTATTTGAATCAATATTGTTTTGTATCTTTTTTATTTTCTTGGCATGGATTGAGTAAAAAAGCTTCTCCCTCTATATTTTGACTGCTTTTCCACTCTCTTTCTCTCTCTATCTCTCTGTAATTATCTCTCTAACTCTCTGTCTCCATCTAAATCTAACTATCTCTCTTTAACGCTCTCTCTCTCTCTCTAACTCAAGTTCAATTCAATTCAAGAGGCTGTATTGGCATGGGAAACGTGTTAACATTGCCAAAGCAAGCGAGGTAGATAATATCCTAAAGTGAAATAAACAATAAAAATTAACAGTAAACATTACACATACAGCAGTTTCAAAAGAATAAAGACATTACAAATGTCATAATATATACAGTGTTGTAATGATGAACAAATGGTTAAAGTACACAAGGGAAAATAAATAAGCACAAATATGGGTTGTATTTACAATGGTGTGTGTTCTTCACTGGTTGCCCTTTTCTTGTGGCAACAGGTCACAAATCTTGCTGCTGTGATGGCACACTTTGGAATTTCCCTCAGTAGATATGGGAGTTTATCAAAATTGGTGTTTGTTTTCAAATTCTTTGTGGATCTGTGTAATCTGAGGGAAATATGTGTCTCTAATATAGTCATACATTGGGCAGGAGGTTAGGAAGTGCAGCTCAGTTTCCACCTCATTTTGTGGGCAGTGAGCACAAAGCCTGTCTTCTCTTGACAGCCATGTCTGCCTACGGCGGCCTTTCTCAATAGCAAGCCTACGCTCACGGAGTCTGTACATAGTCAAAGCTTTCCTTAAGTTTGGGTCAGTCACAGTGGTCAGGTAACTCTACCTCTCTTCATCTCTCTAACTCTCTATCTCTCTAACTAGATCTCTCGTTCTAACTCTAACCTCATTACCTCTGTCATTTTCTCTTTACCATAGACGTTTTCCCCTCTCTCTCTGCTTTGTTTTCCTTAAGTCGTTTGCTAATGCTTTGCCGTTGTTGCAGATCATGTCAATGGACATTGCACTAGTCCCACCTCCCAGCCCTGCTCCGTGGGGAAGCCTCGCATCACAGGGGTTCCCGAGGGCCCGCGGCTCACCCGGAGAGGGCCTGGCCGACCGCCCTTCCGCAAGGCCCAGTCCGCCGCTTGCATGGAGATCTCTTTGCCTGTTTCCTCCCACACAGAAGGTGTGTGCTTGTCCCCTTCCCCTTAAACCCTCTTCCTAACCTTTTCATCCTCCCATCCTAAGTGCATGTCTGCCAGTCATCAACAGGTAGGGGGTGAGAGGTTGGTTGGTTGGGTTGTGGTTGGTGGGATATCTGCTGTTTTCTCATTCATTTTGATTGTGCCTTCTCTGACTTTTCTATCCTGAAGAAAAAATGGTGAATGCTGTATTACTGAAGTATAACTGACATTGAATGTTACAGTATTATGTCCCTCCTGGTTAGTCACCATATAGCAGGGTGGATACTGTGGGACTTTTCTCTT
Organism: Oncorhynchus clarkii lewisi; assembly: GCF_045791955.1. Classification (NCBI taxonomy): domain Eukaryota; kingdom Metazoa; phylum Chordata; class Actinopteri; order Salmoniformes; family Salmonidae; genus Oncorhynchus; species Oncorhynchus clarkii. Next base: position 15,701,335 of record NC_092168.1, read on the forward strand.
CAGCATTTTCTGTGATGAGTGTTATATTGATAGGGTAGATGATTACAGTTGACCACTTCAAAACATGTTTCGTCACATGTAAAATTGTAAGAGAACAGCTATAAAGTCAAAGTTCACAAAAAGGTTTTGCTGAAGACAAATTGTTGGGGATTTTCACACACATTTGCTCGCACATACTCCAGCGGCCCTTCCGCTGTGACCTCACTTGTCATTCACAGCCCTTCACTTTCCACCACACCACCACAATGTGACTACACCACAACACTAAAGCCCACACCCTCACTTTGTACCACCCATACCGTCCCTGTGTTAGTGTATCCATGGTGACAGGGTGGGTGTTTGTGTGTGTATCTATGTGCTGTATGTGTGGCGCCAGTAGGTGTTTCCATTCCATACTGTACGCGCGCGTGTGTGTGTGTGTGTGTGTGTGTGTGTGTGTGTGTGTGTGTGTGTGTGTGTGTGTGTGTGTGTATATATATATAAATATATATATATATATATATATATATATATATATATATATATATATATATATATATATATATATACACCTGTCTAACTCCCTCTAGGTGCTTATCTGACTGCAATACTATCCCAGATGTTGCTACTTGGCTGAATGTATCTGAATCCTGCTGGTTGTTTGTCCAGTGTTTTCTCAACCATTGCATTTGTGATCTCTGGTTACTACCTCAATAGGAAGGTTATCGTCATATGTTTGTCCCGTGTTACAGAGCGTAGGTATGTTTCATTGTTGTGCTCGAATGTGTCTTGAGGCGTCCTGCCACAAATCAAACATCAAACAGAGGAAATCCTCTCATCTGACACTGTCAAGCGGTTACTCACATCTACTTTCACTCTGTTCCTTGTTGAGCCAAAATGTTTACCTCTCCCCTGCGAAACGCTGTGAGAGAAAACGGCTGCTGTCAGGATGGGTATCAACATGCCATTACGTGCAATCATACCCCCCTGTCAGTCAGCCTTCTTTAGTCACAGTCAGAACGCTGTAGGGACAGCTCGAGACAACATCAAACGACGGACATCCATTCATTGTTTTCCACACTTACGTCTCTATAGCCTGGTGGGGAGGAGGGTTGGGCCAGTAACTGGAAGTTTGCTGGATCGAATCCCCGAGTTGACAAGGTAAAAATATGTCGTTCTGCCCCTGAGCAAGGCAGTTAACCCACTGTTCCCCGGTCACCGAAGACGTGGATGTGGATTGAGGCAGCGCTCCGCACCTCTCTGATTCAGAGGGGTTGTGTTAAATGCGGAAGACACATACATTTCAGTGGAATACATTCAGTTGAACAACTGACTAGGCGTCCCCTTTCTCAGCCAGCTACATGACCTCGCTCCCCTGGTTGTCTCAACTAGCATCCTATTCCCTACATAGTGCGCTGCTTTTGACTCAGGCCCATAGGCCTCTGGTCAAAAGTAGTGCACTATATGGGGAATAGGTTGCCATTTGGGACGCAGCCCTTGTCTTATAGCAGCTTACTGTCACTCAGCTCCTGGCCCATTAATAGAACCAGTCTGTCGGGATGCGGTCCTTTTCTCAAAATGGACAAAATGACGGTGAAATGTGTTGAGTGTTGAGGTCAGCTGCCCAGGCCTGTTAATCCTGAGTAGAATGTAACATCCACAAAGGAAATGTTCTACTGGGTATATTCAGGAGGTGGGGCTGTGTGCACCTTAATTAAATGCAAGTTCAATATGCATTTATAGGCTCTTAAACACAGAGACAAGTCGTCTAATGTAACGTTACATGGTTTATGAACACAGTCCTCCTCCTTACCGAGGATAGAGGGACATTTACTAGATTGTATAGTCACAGCGGCAGCTAAACTAATATTTATTGTTAAAAGTGCTGTGCAGATTTTATGCATTACCTTTCCACTATGGATCTGAACATCTAGATTACCACTATGGATCTGAACATCCAGATTACCACTATGGATCTGAACATCCAGATTACCACTATGGATCTGAACATCTAGATTACCACTATGGATCTGAACATCTAGATTACCACTATGGATCTGAACATCCAGATTACCACTATGGATCTGAACATCCAGATTACCACTATGGATCTGAACATCCAGATTACCACTATGGATCTGAACATCCAGATTACCACTATGGATCTGAACATCCAGATTACCACTATGGATCTGAACATCCAGATTACCACTATGGATCTGAACATCCAGATTACCACTATGGATCTGAACATCCAGATTACCACTATGGATCTGAACATCTAGATTACCACTATGGATCTGAACATCCAGATTACCACTATGGATCTGAACATCTAGATTACCACTATGGATCTGAACATCTAGATTACCACTATGGATCTGAACATCCAGATTACCACTATGGATCTGAACATCCAGATTACCACTATGGATCTGAACATCCAGATTACCACTATGGATCTGAACATCCAGATTACCACTATGGATCTGAACATCCAGATTACCACTATGGATCTGAACATCCAGATCACCACTATGGATCTGAACATCTAGATTACCACTATGGATCTGAACATCTAGATTACCACTATGGATCTGAACATCTAGATTACCACTATGGATCTGAACATCCAGATTACCACTATGGATCTGAACATCCAGATTACCACTATGGATCTGAACATCCAGATTACCACTATGGATCTGAACATCCAGATTACCACTATGGATCTGAACATCTAGATTACCACTATGGATCTGAACATCTAGATTACCACTATGGATCTGAACATCCAGATTACCACTATGGATCTGAACATCCAGATTACCACTATGGATCTGAACATCCAGATTACCACTATGGATCTGAACATCCAGATTACCACTATGGATCTGAACATCCAGATTACCACTATGGATCTGAACATCCAGATTACCACTATGGATCTGAACATCTAGATTACCACTATGGATCTGAACATCTAGATTACCACTATGGATCTGAACATCCAGATTACCACTATGGATCTGAACATCCAGATTACCACTATGGATCGGAATATCCAGATTACCACTATGGATCTGAACATCCAGATTACCACTATGGATCGGAATATCCAGATATTATTTCAAGAGCTGCATACTAAAACTATAGATTATTATGAGTGGTTATGTCAACATCTAAAGGTTAATGTATGTATACTGTTGCTCCTCAGAATGTCAAACATTACTTATAGATGTGTTACACAATCCTTGTCCTTCTCTATCAGAGAGTTAGCGTAATCCACTCTCTGACCTTTCTGAGTCATTCTCAGGATGCCAAACGTTTGACCTGGTATTGATCTGCTGTTGTGTGCTGTCCTGTCAGTGCACAGACCGAGGGGTTCTCTGAGTACTGTAAGCCTGGCCAAAGCTCTTCCTATCCAGGTCACACTAGCACTACCCTGGCCTGGCTGGTTCATCCCGATCCGGACGGATTAGCAGACAGACACCAGCGGTCCTTCCAGCTAATCTCTCTGCGGTACAGAGAGGATGGGGACTGCTTCCAAAACGTCACAGTTAGCCGACCTGCGCCGGCGTCAGAGGGCTCTATCACCCAGCTGGAGCGTCAGATCAGACAGATGGTCAGGCAGGTAGGGAGGGACGGAAGGCAGACTGAGCTAGTTGTCTTCCAAGAGGACCCTGGGCCAGCCACGGGCCACCGCAGGGTGTTCAGTCCTCACGCTGAGTTGTGTTTGATTAGCCGAGGCTGTCCAGAGAACAAAACATTTTAACTTGTCAAAAGTAGCAGCTGCTCCCAAATTGCAAAGACAGTGGGTGATTGTCAGGGATAGAAGTGGACAGGGAGAGAAAGAAAATGACGAATTTATCCATGGTAATTGCAACATAAGAATCTCTATTCCTGAAGATTTCGAAAACACACACACCGGCATACACCCTTTCACAAAAACTGTGTGATTTGTATTTCCATTTCCTGAACAAATCCTCCATTAAGGCAGAACCCATGGAGCTGGGAGGCAGGCTGCAGTCTGCTGTGTTCCACATTAGCATACGCTCCATGTTTTAATGAAGGCCACAGTCGCCTTTGTTACTGATCAGATTGATACTGACATGCTATAAATGCCTAGTTTACATGTATTCCCAGAGCTCCTGGGTTAGAATAGTAATGAAAACCCTTTAGAACAGAATATTAGTGCCAAAATGTAGTTTGTTCAATTTCGCTGTAACTCAGAACCTTGACTTCTGTTCGTAATGGAATTAAATGACGGCAGGATGTGTGAAAGCCTTTAGTTAACCTAGATCAGCGTCGTCGACGCGTTGAAGTCGCCAGAGTGCGAAATTGGGAATCGCCGAGATAACAACGAGGAGTCATTGACCGCGCAAATAGGCCTAATACTTATTCTCTCAAAGCTTTTCACACGGTGAGGTGGGTGAGAGGTTACGGTGACACACCGGAAAAATGAAAAGAATTTGTAAAAGGACAGATCACCTCATTTGAACTCAAACTGTGTAACCGTATCAAAACTAGCCAACAGCTCAACAGGTGGATCTTAAAGTGGTTTCCTCAAAATGTCAAAGCACATGGGAGACCAGGCGGTGTTAAAGTATTTTTAGTGCTATATATGCCCTGGGCGGTTCACTAACTATGTTTAAATATATTTTCCTCTCACCATGGAGACTATAGCTGTGTCCTAAATGGCACCTGTTGGTGCGCTACTTTTAAACAGGACCCATAGGGCTCTGGTCAAAAATAGTGCACTACGTAGGGAATAGGGTGCCATTTAGGACATACCCAGTCAATGGCGTGTGTTATGCTGGTGCTCCCATCAGGCAGTGCGACCCCCTTACCCATTCAGTTTGTCGCTGGCGCTGGCTGGGTTACCACAGCGATGAAACAGCAGGGTCACTGGAATAATGAAAGGTCAATGAGCGGTGTGAAGGGCTAAGTTCCTGTAATGAGGCCTACACACCAGGCGACACGCCACACACACACCAGGCGACACGCCACACACACACCAGGCGACCCGCCACACACACACTCATACACCAGACGACACACACACCAGAGAAAGGGGACAGGCACAACGTAAACAACACGCCTCCCTGTCTGACAGAGAATGAAATATTAAAGCTATGCAACATGAGGCAATTATGGCCTGTGAACATAGTTACAGCTTTGACATTGTTAGGAGCACACAATGACTGTGACTGGACAAAGACATCGATCGTTGCAACCTTTTACTGCAGTGGGCTAAATCAGGGTCACACAGAGTGTTTCTTGGTAGTCTTAAACAAATCTACTTTAAACAAAAGTATACACCTCACACACATGGTTATGGGCTTAAAAGAAATAAGACACCTGTACCATGTCAGATATAGAGTTGAAATGCATTTAATTTAATTTAACACACCACAGAAGACTGAAATATAACATAACTGTTTGACATAGGAACACCAGATTTTCGTCATTCCTCCCATGAGGCCAAAGTGGGCGCTTTTGGTCATTCACTCCCTGGGTGGTACGTGGGGTATTAACTTGCTGAAGCCTATGGGTTTCATTCTAGTAGTGATGAAGTTATTGACCGAGGTGTCAGATGTAGCTCCAGGGCGTCTGTCTGTCCTCGTCTCTCCACTATACTGTCTATGTGTGTCTTGAGTCGCTGAAGCATTGCCCTCCCTCCTTACCTTCCTCTTTACTTTCCTCCCCTCCTTCCTCCTCTTCTTCTCTCCTCCCTCTTCCTACTGAATCCCTGCTTGGCCCCCTTGGGGGTCCCCGTGTCCTGTCCGAGTGCCACTGTGCGTGACTTTCATTAGCTACCACCTTGAAGACTCTGTCATGCACAAACATAACCTGGACACACACGGCAGAAAATGAGCTGCCACTCTGGACACAGGCCTGACAACAAAAGCCATTATATTCTCTAGCCTCAATGCTAGCCGGCAGCGTTGTAGCGTAGTGTAGCGTCGCCCTAAACAGGGCTCGGCTGTACTGCAGCCTGGAGGGATGTTATTTCTCTTCATATCCCTATTGATTAGTCACAGAAACAGGTTTCACTTGTCATGTATGGTGCGAGGAGTTTGGCAGGAGGAGGAGGGTTAGGCAGTTTCTTTCTGCTGGAGGGATAAAACGTCTCTGTTTCTCCCTTTTTCTTTTGTCCTAACCATGCTCATCCCAGCTGAGTTGTTTTCTCTCTCTCTCCCCCTCTGTCTATCTCTGGTATTGCCGTCTGTCCCGTCTGTCCTTCTGTCGGCTGGTTTTCTGGCTGGCTTGGTTGGTGTTGGGGGTTTGGATGGGGGTTGTGATGTGGGGGAATAGGTGGCCATGCGTCCAGGAGGGCAATGCTTCAGCAGTTGCATGGAGTCAGTATGTACTCCCACGACGAGCACCACACCACCTCCTACAACTGGAGCGAGAGAGGTAAGGGGGGGGGGGGGGGGGACGCAGTGCACCGCCACGTGCGGCCCACTGTCCACAACTCCGTTGGCCAGTACGTCCGTCCTGTGGCCCCACGTTGCTCTGTCACCGTCCATGTCCTGTCTAGAGATGTTCAGGGACACACGCTTGTTGCTCTTGTACTTGGGGTTGACAGGATGAACACGGTTGTGTACTTTATCTCTCCATGGCTTATAGGAGTGTGTGCTGTGTCCAAGGTACAGCTGTTCTGTATGTGCTTAGTGTACACTGTCCTAATGTTTGCATGCCACGGACACACATCTTTATTGCTGCGTTTTTGCTTGTTCAGTTTTGTTTGCTTGCCTGATAATCCAAGACACTGTGAAATGCCATGAGGTGCATTAATGATGTGCTGGTTCTTTATTCTGATACACTTTTTATTTTCTACTGTTAGTAAAGACAGAGTAGGGCAGAGAGAAAGCAGTGTTTAGCTAGAGCCCTTTCCAATGTGTTCCATTTGCTTTTTGAATGAAAATATTAAGAGTGAACCTTGGGCAATGCAGAAATCCCCAGCCGCTGTTAAGTTATAAAGTCTACGGTGTTTGTAGAACAAGCCCAGGCAGCACATAGTCAGGTTGTAAATAATTGAGAAGTGCATGAATCATTCTTGGGCAATACAGAAATACTTTTATGGTGGAGGCAGGAGGCTAAATCTATAAATATGTAATGGAGGATCCAAATGCCTAGCAAGGCAAGGGGTCAACACAATCTGTGTGTTTTGATGTGATGTGTGTGTGTGTGCGTCCACCTATTTTGTGTGTGTGTGTATGTGTATGTGTGTGTGTGTACAGTATGAGTACCTGTGTTTTGTGTGTGTATGTATGCACATCAGGGTATTTCTTGAACCTGCAGTGAGTGAGAGTACATAATAATGGGAAAATTCAAAAGGACAGAAATGGTTTCGTACTGTGTGTTTGCTTTCATTGGGCCATAATCAAATGAGTCATAGATGGATCCAACTGTAACTAAGCACTACAGCTGTGACTTCATGTTGGTTTGTGGTGTGTGTGTGTGTCTGTCTCTGTGTGTGTGTGTGTGTGTGTGTGTGTGTGTGTGTGTGTGTGTGTGTGTGTGTGTGTGTGTGTGTGTGTGTGTGTGTGTGTATTTGTGTGTTGCACGTGTGTGTGTGCTCTCACTTGGCTGCTCGTTGTCTCTCCCCCCTTTTAAGCAGCTGTTTTCTCCCTTCTCTATGTTCCACATCTCTCTCTTCCTGGTCTTATTGCCTTGTTTCTCTTTCTGTATATCACCCTCTGTTTTCTATCTGTCTGCATACTCCATTGTCCTATTCCTGTTCTCTCTCTCTCTTCTGTCTCTCTTCTGTCTACTGTTTTCCTTCCTTCCTTTTTTCCTTTTTTCCTTCCTTTTTTCCTTCCTTCCTTTTTTCCTTCCTTTTTTCCTTCCTTCCTTCCTTCCTTTTTTCCTTCCTTCCTTCCTTCCTTCCTTCCTTCCTTCCTTCCTTCCTTCCTTCCTTCCTTCCTTCCTTCCTTCCTTCCTTCCTTCCTTCTGTTCCTCTCTCTCTCTCTCTTTCTCTCCTTCCTTACTTCCTTCCTTCCTTCCCTCTCTCTCTCTCTCTCTTTCCCTCCCTCTCCCCCCCTCTGGCTCATTGTGTCTGTGTCCTTCCCCGGAATTTGTTGTAAAGCAGAAAGTAGAGAGAACTCATTCAGTCGCTCGCGGAGCTCCAGTGTGTCCAGCATTGATCGCGACACCAAGGAGTCAGTGACCACGCTGCAGTTCGGAGAGTCCTACGGCCGTAAGGGCGATGCTCTGCCTACCGCCTGCCTGTGGGTGGGCACCAGCCTGGGCGTGGTCCTGCTCCTGCCCATATCCATTCCCACAGAAGAGGAGGAGAGGATGGAGGAGCCCATCACCATGGGGCCCAGTGGTGAGCCTGTCTGCCTGAGGGAATGATAGATGGCCTGGGGGAAGGAGATCCCGAATGTGGCCTGCCTTAGCCTTCGTTATTTTGATGTCATTGACATTAGACAGGATTGTAATGGAGGAATCACTCACTGACTCACAGGGTAGGGTGTAGGGGTGCAGGTTCAACAGAGGGCATGGTGGTGGGGGAGGGGCTTACTCTTCAAGCCCACCTAAGCAACAATTGAGAAGAGATTATCGATATGCTAACGTGGGTGTGATAATGGGATTTGCAGGTAGGCATTCTTTGCTGCCCTCCTACTCTCTCATTCCATTTCAATGACTGATATTAGTCAATATTAGATAGCAAGATCAGAAAGAATTGAATGTTTGGTGAATATAGAAAATATCTCGGATGTCACGTTACCGAAAGTGCTATCTTTTCTTATCTGCCTCTTTCCATGGCACACCCAGGTACCGTCCTGATGCTAAAAGGCTCTGTGTTGCGATTTGCCTTCCTGGACTGTGGGGGCGCTCTCATTCAGAGTCCCTACGAGGTGTGGCGGGACCCCAACGGTCCCGAGGACCCCGACCGGCCCCGCAGGCGCAAGCTGATCAACTTCTCCCCGTCATCATCCCAGGAGGCGTGCGGTGACGGTCACCTGGCCGTTGTGTGCTCTGAGAAGCAGGCCAAGGTCATCCTCATGCCCACCCAGGCTGTCCTGTTCACCCACAACATCACCGAGTCCTCCTTCCTCCTGCGGGCTGACGTTGTCTCCGTCTGCAACAGCGTCTGCCTGGCCTGCTTCTGCGCCAACGGACACATCATGACCCTTAGGTATACGGTCGGTCTTTCTCATGCCTGTTAAAAGCTGTCTTGGTCGTGTTCCCTTGATGGATCGAAAATACCTGTCGTTCTGTTGTATTCCTACAGGCCCATGAGATGACTTCTACCACCCTTGACAGCGTTGTGTTTTTTCTGTTGTTGTCTCCTCCCAGTTTGCCCAGTCTAAGACCCCTGATGGATATCAACTACCTTCCCCTGACCGACTTGCGTATCGCCCGGACCTTTGTCTTCACTAACGGAGGCCAGGCCCTGTATCTGAGCTCTCCTACAGAGATACAGCGTCTCACATACAGCCAGGAGATGACGGACAACCTACAGGTCAGCACCCATCTGTGTGTGCATTTGTGTACTGTGAAGTTTAGAATTATCTGTACTTGTGTGTGTGTGTGTGTGTGTGTGTGTGTGTGTGTGTGTGTGTGTGTGTGTGTGTGTGTGTGTGTGTGTGTGTGTGTCTGGGCGTATCTGTGCATGTGTTTGTGTGTCTATCCTTGGTAATCTCATTGCTCTGTGGGTATGACAGCACATTGCGTCCTGCAGCTTAGGCAGAGTGATTTCTCAGAGCCAGTGGTGCAGTAAATATATGGGTGCTATAATTGATACCTTTGCTAAAGCCCAATCATGACAGTGGCCATTGAAGTGAAATGTCACGCTTGTCATGTGTGGTTTGAGCTCCACTGCGCTGACTCCGTGGTGGTGGAGTGTGTGTGTGCGCAGCGTTGGCGAGTAGTGAACGACATGTAGCTCAACTATATTTTGCAGTAGCTTGGTGGTAGTCGAACTACATTCTTAATCTAGGTAGTGTTTTCAGTAGTTAATGACTACACACTATACATTCAGCAAATATAAAATCAAATATGGTTGGCAGGAATTTCCTTTCTTTTTCGGCATCAGACCTGCCCAATTCTCACTTGAAACTAAACGCTGACATTCTGTACATTACCTTAGAACAATGGATGACGCAGTGGAGTGGAGTTTTCACTAATGAATCGCACTTATACCTCAGTGGCAAAATAAAACAACATTAAAGCACACATTTACTGGTAGAAATAACATTTCTTTGTTGATATATACAGTATATATATATATATATATATATATATATATATATATATATATATATATATATATATACAAAAAAAAGCAAATTCATACTTTCTCATCTTCTGTCAGATTCGTTCTATATCTTGAGACAGGACCCAGACGTTAGTTCTATTAGTTCTATATCTAGAGACAAGACCCAGTCGTTAGTTCTATCAGGTTTATATATAGAGACAAGACCCAGTCAGTTTGATTATTTCTATATCTAGAGACAAGACACAGTCGTTAGTTCTATATCTAGAGACAAGACCCAGTCGTTAGTTCTATCAGGTTTATATATAGAGACAAGACCCAGTCAGTTTGATTATTTCTATATCTAGAGACAAGACACAGTCGTTATTTCTATATCTAGAGTCAAGACCCAGATGTTAGTTCTATTATTTCTATATCTAAGACCCAGATGTTAGTTCTATTATTTCTATATCTAAGACCCAGTCGTTAGTTATATTCCGTTTTATTTTTGTAACGGAAGTGTAACTTCATTTATTGCAGTGTGAAGGAATCGGTAGCTAGGAAAACTATATTTTCAGAGTAGCTTTTCCAACACTGTGTGTGTGTGTTGCTATAGAGCCATCACAACAAACACACACTAATAAGAGCAGACATTGGTGAAGCTCCAGCTTCAGACATGCAGTCCTTCTCATCCAGCAACATGACTGAACATGCAGCATAATCCTACTGCCATCTGCTGGCACAGTAAAACTCCAACACTGATATGCTTCTCAGCAAGCGTCCTTTTTTGAAATCGGCAGACAAGTGATGACTTCACCTACAATATTTCAAACCTGGTTCATCAACTGCGTGCTTTTTTTTTTTGCCAACTTGCAATCCCTAAATATCCACAAATCCCATTGTGCGTAATCTGCTGTTGTGTGCCTCTGGTTCGATATGACTGTCACTGTGGGTTTATGTTGGTTAGTTAGGACTGTGTTATGACTGTGTTACTGTGTGTTTATGTTGGTTAGAAATGTGTATTAATGTGTGTGTGTGTGTGTATTAATGTGTATGTATGTGTGTACTTGTGTGTGCAGGTATTAATGTGTGTGTATTAATCTGTGTGTGTGTGTGTGTGTGTGTGTGTGTGTGTGTGTGTGTATTAATGTGTGTCAAATCAAATCAAATTTGATTTGTCATGTGCCGAATGCTGAAACGCTTACTTACGAGCCCTTTACCAACAATGCACTTAAGTGGCCTCCCGGGTGGCGCAGTAGTCTAAGACACTGCATCGCAGTGCTAGCTGTGCCACCAGAGATTCTGGGTTTGAGCCCAGGCTCTGTCCCAGCCGGCCGCGACTGGGAGGCCCATGGGGCGATGCACAATTGGCTCGGGTTTAGCCGGCAGGGATATCCTTGTCTCATCGCGCACTAGCGACTCCTGTGGCGGGCCGGGCGCAACGCACGCTGACCAGGTCGCCAGGTGTACAGTGTTTCCTCCAACACATTGGTGCGGCTGGTCTCCGGGTTGGATGTGCATTGTGTCAAGAAGCAGTGTGGCTTGGTTGGGTTGTGTTTCGGAGGAGGCATGGCTCTCGACCTTCGCCTCTCCCGAGTCTGTACCGTTGCAGGGATGAGACAAGACTGTAACTACTACCAATTGGATACCACGAAATTGGGGAGAATAAAAAAGGGGTTCAAAATAAAATAAAAACTATGCACTTAAAGTAAGAAAATTAACAAATAGATAAAAAATTAAATAGTAACACAATAACAATAACGAGACTATATACAGTACAGGCTATATACTGTACAAGGTGTTCTGTACAAGGTATACATGAATGCTTACGAGCCTGCTGCTGCCTACCACCGCACAGTCAGACTGCTCTATCAAATCATAGACTTAATTATAACATAATAAAACACAGAAATACGAGCCTTTGGTCATTAATATGGTTGAATCCGGAAACTATCATTTCGAAAACAAAACGTTTATTATTTCAGTGAAATACAGAACCGTTCCGTATTTTATCCAACGGGTGGCATCCCTAAGTCTAAATATTGCTGTTACATTGCACAACCTTCAATGTTATGTCATAATTACGTAAAATTCTGGCAAATTAGTTCGCAATGAGCCAGGCGGCCCAAACTGTTGCATATACCCTGACTCTGCGTGCAATGAACGCAAGGGAAGTGACACAATTTCACCTGGTTAATATTGCCTGCTAACCAGGATTTATTTTAGCTAAATATGCAGGTTTAGAAATATATACTTCTGTGTATTTATTTCAAGAAAGGCATTGGTGTTTATGGTTAGGTACCGTCGTGCAACGATCAAGCTTTTTTCGCAAATGCGTTTTTGTTAAATCATCCCCCGTTTGGCGAAGTTGGCTGTCTTTGTTAGGAAGAAATAAACTGTCTTCACACAGTTCGCAATGAGCCAGGCGGCCCAAACTGCTGCATATACCCTGACTCTGTTGCAAGAGAAGTGACACAATTTACCTAGTTTAAATAAATTCATGTTAGCAGGCAATATTAACAAAATATGCAGATTTTAAAATATATACGTTTGTATTGATTTTAAGAAAGGCATTGATGTTTATGGTTAGGTACACGTTGGAGGAACGACAGTCCATTTTCGCGAATGCGCACTGCATCGATCATATGCAACGCAGGACACGCTAGATAAACTAGTACTATCATCAACCATGTGTAGTTAACTAGTGATTATGACTGATTGATTGTTTTTATAAGATAAGTTTAATGCTAGCTAGCAACTTACCTTGGCTTCTTACTGCATTCGAGTAACAGGCAGGCTCCTCGTGGAGTGCAATGAGAGGCAGGTGGTTAGAGTGTTGGACTAGTGAACTGTAAGGTTGCAAGATTGAATCCCGGAGCTGACAAGGTAAAAATCTGCCCCTGAACAAGGCAGTTTAACCCACCGTTCCTAGGCCGTCATTGAAAATAAGAATGTGTTCTTAACTTGCCAAGTTAAAATAAAGGTGTACATTTTTTTTTTTTTTTTTTAAATTTTTACCCCTTTTTCTCCCCAATTTCGTAGTATCCAATTGTTGTAGTAGCTACTATCTTGTCTCATCGCTACAACTCCCGTACGGGCTCGGGAGAGACGAAGGTTGAAAGTCATGCGTCCTCCGATACACAACCAACCAAGCCGCTGCTTCTTTAACACAGCGCACATCCAACCCGGAAGCCAGCCGCACCAATGCGCCGGAGGAAACACCGTGCACCTGGCCACCTTGGCTAGCGTACACTGCGCCCAGCCCGCCACAGGAGTCGCTGGTGCGCGATGAGACAAGTACACCCCTACCGACCAAGCCCTCCCTAACCCGGGCGACGCTAGGCCAATTGTGCGTCGCCCCACGGACCTCCCGGTCACGGCCGGTTACGACAGAGCCTGGGCGCGAACCCAGGACTCTGATGGCACAGCTGGCAAGGTGTACATTTTTTAATTTATTTTTTAATCGGTGTCCAAAAATACAGATTTACGATTGTTATTAAAACTTGAAATCGGCCCTAATTAATCAGCCATTCCGATTAATCGGTCGACCTCTAGTTCGAGGTAGTTTGATTGAGATAATATGTACAGTGCCTTGCGAAAGTATTCGGCCCCCTTGAACTTTGCGACCTTTTGCCACATTTCAGGCTTCAAGCATAAAGATATAAAACTGTATTTTTTTGTGAAGAATCAACAACAAGTGGGACACAATCATGAAGTGGAACGACATTTATTGGATATTTCAAACTTTTTTAACAAATCAAAAACTGAAAAATTGTGCGTGTAAAATTATTCAGCCCCATTAAGTTAATACTTTGTAGCGCCACCTTTTGCAGCTGTAAGTCGCTTGGGGTATGTCTCTATCAGTTTTGTACATCGAGAGACTGAATTTTTTTCCCATTCCTCCTTGCAAAACAGCTCGAACTCAGTGAGGTTGGATGGAGAGCATTTTTCAGTTCTTTCCACAGATTCTCGATTGGATTCAGGTCTGGACTTTGACTTGGCCATTCTAACACCTGGATATGTTTATTTTTGAACCATTCCATTGTAGATTTTGCTTTATGTTTTGGATCATTGTCTTGTTGGAAGACAAATCTCCGTCCCAGTCTCAGGTCTTTTGCAGACTCCATCAGGTTTTCTTCCAGAATGGTCCTGTATTTGGCTCCATCCATCTTCCCATCAATTTTAACCATCTTCCCTGTCCCTGCTGAAGAAAAGCAGGCCCAAACCATGATGCTGCCACCACCATGTTTGACAGTGGGGATGGTGTGTTCAGGGTGATGAGCTGTGTTGCTTTTACGCCAAACATAACGTTTTGCATTGTTGCCAAAAAGTTTGATTTTGGTTTCATCTGACCAGAGCACCTTCTTCCACATGTTTGGTGTGTCTCCCAGGTGGCTTGTGACAAACTTTAAACGACACTTTTTATGGATATCTTTAAGAAATGGCTTTCTTCTTGCCACTCTTCCATAAAGGCCAGATTTGTGCAATATACGACTGATTGTTGTCCTATGGACAGAGTCTCCCACCTCAGCTGTAGATCTCTGCAGTTCATCCAGAGTGATCATGGGCCTCTTGGCTGCATCTCTGATCAGTCTTCTCCTTGTATGAGCTGAAAGTTTAGAGGGACGGCCAGGTCTTGGTAGATTTGTAGTGGTCTGATACTCCTTCCATTTCAATATTATCGCTTGCACAGTGCACCTTGGGATGTTTAAAGCTTGGGAAATCTTTTTGTATCCAAATCCGGCTTTAAACTTCTTCACAACAGTATTTCGGACTTGCCTGGTGTGTTCCTTGTTCTTCATGATGCTCTCTGCGCTTTTAACGGACCTCTGAGACTATCACAGTGCAGGTGCATTTATACGGAGACTTGATTACACACAGGTGGATTGTATTTATCATCATTAGTCATTTAGGTCAACATTGGACCATTCAGAGATCCTCACTGAACTTCTGGAGAGAGTTTGCTGCACTGAAAGTAAAGGGGCTGAATAATTTTGCACGCCCAATTTTTCAGTTTTTGATTTGTTAAAAAAGTTTGAAATATCCAATAAATGTCGTTCCACTTCATGATTGTGTCCCACTTGTTGTTGATTCTTCACAAAAAAATACAGTTTTATATCTTTATGTTTGAAGCCTGAAATGTGGCAAAAGGTCGCAAAGTTCAAGGGGGCCGAATACTTTCGCAAGGCACTGTACATGTAGGTTTGGTTAGGTGATTGATTCATGTACTATGTACAAGTAGGTAGGGGCTGAAAAGCAGAAAGTTTGGATAGCCATTTAATTAACTGTTCAGCAGTCATGGCTTTGGGGTAAAAAAGGTATTGTCATTGTAAATTGTCCGGTGACAAGGGGCAGAAGCTGTTGAGGAGCCTTTTGGTCCTAGACTTGGCGCTCCGGTACTGCTCGCCGTGCGGTAGCAGAGAAAACAGTCTATAACTTGGGTGACTGGAATCTCTGACAATTTTATGGGCTTTCCTCTGACACCGCCTATTATATAGGTCCTGGATGGCAGGAAGCTTGGCCCCAGTGATGTACTGGGCGGTACGCACTACCCTCTGTAGAGCCTTATGGTCAGATACCGAGCAGTTGCCATACTTTGCCATACTTTACTTTTGAGGATCTGGAGACCCATGCCAAATCTTTTCAGTCTCCTGAGGGGGAAAAGGTTTTGTCGTGCCCTCTTCACGACTGTCTTGGTGTGTTTGGACCATGCTAGTTCGTTGGTGATGTGGACACCAAGGAACTTGAAACTCTTGACCCGCTCCACTACAGCCCCGTCGATGTTAATGGGGGTCTGTTCGGCCCGCCTTTAGTCCACGATCAGCTCCTTTGTCTTGCTCACATTGAGGGAGAGGTTGTTGTCCTGGCACCAAACTGCCAGTTCTCTGACCTCCTCCCTATAGGCCTTCTCATCGTTGTCAGTGATCAGGCATCAGCAAACTTAATGATGGTGTTGGAGTCGTGTTTGGCCATGCAGTCGTGGATGAACAGGGAATACAGGAGGGGACTAAGTACACACCCCATGTGGGGCCCCAGTGTTAAGGATCAGCGTGGCAGACGTATTTTTGCCTACTCTTACCACCTGGGGGCGGGCGGCCCGTCAGGAAGTCCAAGATCCAGTTGCAGAGGGAGATGTTTAGTCCCAAAGTCCTTAGTTTAGTGATGAGCTTCGTGGGCACTATGGTGTTGTACGCTGAGCTGTAGTCAATGAACAGCATTCTCACATAGGTGTTGCTTTTGTCCAGGTGAGAAAGGGCAGTGTGGAGTGCGATTGAGATTGCGTCATCTGTGGATCTGTTGGGGCGGTATGCGAATTGGAGTAAGTCTAGGGATGCTGTTGATGTGAGCCATGACCAGCCTTTCAAAGCTACTGACATGAGTGCCAAGGGGCGGTAATCATTTAGGCAGGTTACCTTCACTTCCTTAGGCACAGGGACTATGGTGGTCTGCTTGAAACATGTAGGTGTTACAGACTCGGTCAGGGAGAGGTTGAAAATGTCAGTGAAGACACTTGCCAGTTGGTCCTTGCATGCTTTGTTTACACGTCCTGGTACACGTCTGGCCCAGCAACTTTGTGAATGTTGACCTGTTTAAAGGTTTTCTTCACATCGGCTACCGAGAGCATTATCACACAGTCATCCAGAAGAGCTGGTACTTTTGTGCATGCTTCAGTGTTGCTTGCATCAAAGCGAGCATAAAAGGCATTTAGCTCATCTGGTAGGCTCGAGTGACTGGGCAGCTCGCGTCTGGGTTTCACTTTGTAGTCCGTAATAGTTTTCAAGCCCTGCCATATCCGACGAGCGTCAGAGGCGGTGTAGTAGGATCCAATCTTTATCCTGTATTGATGATTTGCTTGATGGTTCATCTGAGGGCATAGCGGTATTTCTTATAAGAGTCAGATTAGTCTCACGCTCCTTGAAAGCGGCAGCTCTAGCCTTTAGCCTGTAATCCATGGCTTCTGGTTGGGATATGTCGTCCCCACAGTGACTGTATGTACGTCACCAATGCACTTATTGATGAAGCCGATGACTGAGGTGGTGTATTCCTCAATGCCATTGGATGAATCCCGGAACATCTGTGCTAGCAAAACAGTCCTGTAGTGTAGCATCCGCGTCATCTGACCACTTCCGCATTGAGCGAGTCACTGGTACTTCCTGCTTTAATTGTTGCTTGTAAGCAGGAATCAGGAGGATAGAATTATGGTCAGATTTGCCAAATGGAGGGCAGGGGAGAGCTTTGTATGCATCTCTGTGTGTGAAGTAAAGGTGGTATAGGATTTTATGTCCCTGGTTGCACATATGACATGCTGGTAAAAATTTGGTAAAACTGAATTAAGTTTGCCTGCATTAAATTCCCCCGCCACTAGGAGCGCCGCTTCTGGGTGAGTATTTTATTCTTTGCTTATGGCCTTATAGAGTTGGTTGAGAGGGTCTTCGTGCCAGTTTCGCTTTGTGGTGGTAAATATACGGCTACGAATAATACAGATGAGAACTCTCTTGGTAGATCGTGTGGTCGACAGCTTTTCATAAGGTACTCTACCTCAGGCGAGCAATACCTTGAGACTTTTTAATGTTAAACATCGCGCACCAGCTGTTATTGACAAAAAAGACACACACCCCCACTAATCTTACCAGAGGTAGTGTCTCTGTTCTGCCGGTGCATGGAAAATCCCGGCAGCTCTATATTGTTTGTTTCTTCGTTCAGCCACGTCTCGGTGAAACATAAGATGTTACAGTTTTTAATGTCCCGTTGGTAGGATAATCTTAATGGTAGGTCATCAATTTTATTTTCCAACAATTGCACGTTAGCAAGAAGAATGGAAGGCATTGGGAGTTTGCTCGCCTCCGAATTCTCAGAAGAATCCCTGATCTGCTTCCCCTTTTCCGGTGTCTTTTCTTCATGCAAAAGGCATGGATCTGGGCCTGTTCCAGTGAAAGCAGGATATCCTTCTCGTCAGACTCGTTAAAGGAAAAAGTTATATTTGCATGATTTAGCATAATTAATCATTACCGTTGGCTTGACTGACCAATACCTCACAAAAGGCTTTCTCTCTCTCCAAGTTGAGACCTTGAAACTGAGATACCTCAGTTGTTCCCGTAGCAATATTCTGTGCTTACTGCCAAGTTGAGGAACAGTGACAGTGAGAATTCCTCCATACACAATCAGTCATTCACCCGCATGGCTGGGTTGCCTTTGTAATCCGTAATAGTTTGCAAGCCCTGCCACATCGGACGAGCGTCAGAGCTGGTGTAATAGGATTCGATCTTAGACTTGTATTGATGCTTTGCCTGTTTGATGGTTCATTGGAAGGTGTAGCGGGTTTTCTTATAAGCGGCCAGATTTGTATCCCACTCCTTGAAAGCGGCAGCTCTAGCCATTCCCTCAGTGAGGATGTTACCTGTAATCCAATGCTTCTGGTTGGGATATGTACCTACGGTCACTGATGCACTTATTAATTAAGCCGGTGACTGATGTGGTAAACTCCTCAATGTCGTCGGATGAATCCCGGAACATATTCCAATCTGTGCTAGCGAAAATGTCCTGTAACTTAGTGTCCGCTTAATCTGACCACTTCCGTATTGAGTTCATGACTTGTACTTCCTGTTTGAGTTTTTGCTTGTAAGCAGGAATCAGGAATATAGAGTTAATGGTTATGGTTACACAGGAGACATGCTGGTAGAAATGAGGTAAAATGGATTTCAGTTTCCCTGCATTAAAATCCCTGGCCACTAGGAGCGCTGCATCTAGGTGAGCTTATGGCTTTATTCAACTCGTTGAGAGTGGTCTTACTGCCAGCATTGGTTTGTGGTGGTAAATAGACATCTTTGAAAAATATAGATTAAAACTATTTTAGTAAATAGTGTGTTCTACAGCTTATCAAGAGGTATTCTAACTCAGATGAGCAGAACCTTGAGACTTCCTTAATATTAGAGATTGCGTAACAACTGTTGTTGACAAAGAGACACACACTCCCTCCCCTCAGTTTACCGGACACAGCTGTTATGTCTTGCCAATGTATAGACAAAACAGCTAGATTTATATATTCCTTGGTCAGCTACGACTCGGTGAAACATTGGATATTACAGTTCATCTGATCACATTGATAGGATAGGCTCGAATGGAGCTCATCCAGTTTATTTTCCAGTGATTGCACGTTCACCAATAGAACGGAGGGTAATGGCGACTCATCCACTCGCCATCGCGATCTCATTAGATATCTCGCACCCCGACCTCAACAGCGCCGTCTCCGCCTCCTCCGAATTACAGGGATTTGGGCCTGGTCTGGGATGAGCATTATATCCTTTGCCTCCGATTCGTTGAAATAGAAGTCCTCATCCAAATCGAGGTTAGTATTCGCTGTTTTAATATCCATGAGCTATTTTTGGTCATAATGGCCGAAACATTATGTGGAAAAAAGTTAGGAACATTGCAAAAAAACACAAAATATCAAAACTGGTCAGGAGCTCGTAAAACGGTGGGCATCCCCTCCGGCGCCATTCTTTTGTGTGTCATAATTAGTGTGTGTGTATTAATGTGTGCGGTGTGTTGATTCAGGACATGCTGGGGGAGCTGTTCACTCCTATAGAAACACCAGAGGCCCAGAACAAAGGATTCCTCAAGGGCTTCTTTGGGGGCAACGCTCAGACCTTCGACAGAGAGGAGCTGTGTAGGTTACCTTCTATATTTTACGTGTGTTATTTATGTGTACCAAGTAAGCATGTGAGAGACAATTTGACACATATGAACCTTTTCCCACCCTTTATCTTTTCATGTCTCTCTGCCTCTCCCTCCTATCCATCTCTCCAATATATTTTTCTATCTTTTTCTTTCTATCTATCATCTCCCTCCCCTCCTCTCCATCTCCCTATAGTTGGGGAGGCAGCAGCGGGTAAGGCCTCTCGGAGTTTGGCCCAGCACATCCCTGGTCCAATGGGATTGGAGAACATGAAGGCTGCAGCCGGCGGCGTCGTGGGGGACCTGGCCCGAGCCCGCATCGCCCTGGACCAGAGAGGAGAGAGACTGGGCGAGCTGGAGGAACGCACCGCCCTCATGATGAACAGCGCCGAGACCTTCTCCACACACGCCCACCAGGTACGACCCCCCCAGCCAGTGATTGTGTGATGAAGCAACTTGGGGAAAGCAAGAGGGGTGTGTTATAAGGTGATATGTATCTTACCCTGTGTCTCTTTTCTATCTGTTCTCCACAGGTGATGCTGAAACATAAGGACAAGAAATGGTATCAGCTTTAAAGGCAGGACAGCGGGCTGTGACTGCCCCTCCACCTGGTGGGGGGGGGGGCACTATGCTGGGACATGGACCTTTACTCGACGGACATGAGAGCGATAGAGATAGAGAGAGACACAAGAGGGACTTTGTGTTAACGGGCCTCTCTGTAGGCCGTCTGTACATCATTGTCACAAGACTTGGACAGAGGGCAGTCACTTATCTAGACTATAGTGAGATGGACACAGACCAGGAAGTAAGTTGGTACGACAGGGGGAACCCAAAGTAGATGATGACAGTCCATCAGTGTGTGTGGGTGGGTTACCCAGATCTTGCTGTGTAGATACTCTAAAGTTAATAATCCAACAAGACTGCATGAAACTAAACAGATGATTACAAAAAAAAGTAAAACTGCAATATTAAAAAGCAGCATGCTACTTTAACAGAGGGAAATAAAACAAAATAAAACTTTTATTTAATAATATAAGCCAACAACAGAAAGTATGAAAAAAACTTTATATTTTTTGAAATACGGAAAAAAAGATATATAAAAACGAAAATGTATTCCTGCATAGCTATAAAGCCACATTTTTCTGTTTGCCTTTTTTTTCTTACTTTCATTTGGTTTTTGAATACATTCTGAACACACATCATTTCAGTTTCAATACTTTCTTTACACAATACTACTACTGATGATACTATTCATATTCCCACCATTAAACACTGAGCTCAAACTATATCGTTATCCAAGATCTCTGTGGTGTACTCACAGTGCAAAAACACAATCTAGTCTTTCAACATATATCACTCCACACATTCTGAACAACTGAATTGTCAATTTTACTGGCACTAATTTCATTCTCTTGGCTGCTACTACTGACTAGACCTGTTACCAGGGAAAAAAAAGGTACATTTCACCCCCCCTGCCAGAAATGTGTGAACACAGAGAATATATTGATTAATAATGTGTGAACACAGAGAATATATTGGTTAATAATGTGTGAACACAGAGAATATATTGATTAATAATGTGTGAACGGTCATGGAAATTAGTTGTGTTGGCTGAGGTGCCACGGTGATAGTAGACTGTGAGGTCTGGATTGAGTGTGTTTATATTTCTAATCTGAACATATATAACATGATGTAATAATTCACGTGCCATAAATCAAGATGGGTGAAGCCCCTTACTGTAAACTAGCAAAGAGCTAATACTATGTGGTAGTAATGACGTGTTCGCTGTAGATAAGAGTAGGCTAGCTGAGCCCAACCTTTCAGTATGGCCGTTGATAGGCGTCTGTCGCTGTAACTGGGTTTCTGGTTCTTTTGACAGAATTGTGACACCTTTTTTTATGTTTTGTTTTTGTTGTTGTTCGTTGCTTCTTCATTGGAATCTTCTGCTGCCTTTCCCATATTATGTATGAGTTTGTTGAGCCAGTGTGTGTCTCACGCAAGCCCATGTAAAGACAAAACTCTTACTCTTTCTTCTGCCAAAGCAATTCACGAATTAAGGTGTCAGTTGGAGGATTGTGTCATTATATGTTATTGTGGGTGGTGGGTCCCGTGTTTACATTTTGGTATCCAGAGTGGTCCTCTTTTGCACGTTGATGAGAAAACTATGCTTCAGAAGTCTCCATGGGGTCTTGTTGAACAGGAGTAGGCCTAGCTAAAAGACTGAGGTAGAGTCAGATCCATTTAAACACTACTACCATTCCGGATCAAAAATATCCTGCGGGCGGTCCGTGTTGTTGATCTATATGGAGAAATGTAATAAGAGCGAGACTAACAATAGCCTACCCCCATGAGTCTTGCGGTTGTCAGATGTCGTTGGCACATAGAGTATATGGATCTTCTATGTTACACATATTGGTACATGTAAGGAATCCAGACTGAAGCAAAGGTGTTTCTATTCTTCGTTTTACTCGTAATTGCTCTTGATGACCTTAATGTAACCCCCCCTTATCCTCACCCCCTAGTGGATGGTGGTAGCCTCTTCTCTCCTAAATGATCATCTATGTACAAAGATTGTTCTATGATACATGTTATTGTATATGTTGTACAAGTCAATAAGTGTACACGTAACACTGACAAGTCCTCTCGTAACTGATCTATTGTGACATGACAATACCATCATTTATTTTTCTGTTTTCAAAGGTTATGTTTGTATTTTTAAATGATATACGAAAGTCTAAATGATTGTTATGACCACAACAGTCACTCACTCTCCCTCATCCGACGCTCATATATCCACCCTGCCTTGAACCACAGAAAGGTGGTTACCATAACCATACAGGCAACCATTCTCTCACACAACATATGTTACACAACACAGCTGAAACACACACACATACACACACACACACACACACACACACACACACACACACACACACACACACACACACACACACACACAGGTAAAAACCTGCATTATCACTATTAATTTCACTCTGCTCCTTCTCAGGCTAGTGAGACATTCCTAAAGGACAGACAGTCTACTGTACTGGGAGCCAGTCAGCCCCAGACCCTAGAAAGAGTTGGATTTGATTTCCTGGCTGCTTTCCAGGCCAATATGAAGGCCATTGTCCATAACTGATTGTGGTGGTCTAATGAAGAGGGAACAGATCTATTTCCCTATGTGTACTATACCGTCTCTGAGGTTTGTGTTGAGTTAGTACCGGTGCAGTTAACTTCAATGGCTGAGAAAAAGAAAACCGGGACTTTTCCTGACATAAAGGGTGTTTTGTTTGTATGTTTATTTTGATTTTATATCAACTGTACAACAACGCTGGCTGGGAGTAAAGAAAAACACAAAAACATAGAAAAATAGGATATTCTTAGGATATTCTTTCTCTGTAGATGTCTGTTAAATGAATCATGGTACTGTACCTGGTTATTCTGGCTGTGTCTAGTCACTGGAACTCTTGTCCACACTGTTGTTTCCTGGCCAAGCCAACCGTTTCTCTGGTTGTTTTCTCAATGATGGCAGCAAAGTTTGTCTTGTTTAAATGGATTCTACCACCTTTTGTTCTTATTGATATTATAGTAGTGTAATAGAGATTACTGAAAAAAGAACTGAAAATATGTTGATGCAAATCGAAAATTCAAATAAACATTGATTGATGTACACACCAGAGAAACCTGTACTGCTTTGTTCCCCCAACTACACAGTAAAGAGCTGTGGTATGAAGCCATAACGATTGTTAAAATTGTAGATGGAAGACTTTTGTAAACCAACATTGCACCAACACTTTAAAAAGTTGGGCAATATACTACAGAATATACTACAGAACATATGACTGTTTTTTTAATATTAGGTCAGTCAATATAAGTAAAATCCAATATCTTTTTACTAGGCAAGTCAGTTAAGAACCAATTCTTAATTACAATTACGGCCAAACCCTGACGATGGGCAATTGTGCGCCGCTCTATGCGACTCGCAATCACGGCCGGATGTGATAAAGCCTGGATTCGAACCAGGGACGCATCTTGCACTGAGACGCAGTGCCCTAGACCGCCGAGACACTCCGGAGCCCACTACCTAGGAACATTGAAGCACAAACCCCTCATGTAAAATTGCTTTCACTTAGTCATTGAAAATTTGCCCTTGCATGGCAGTAAATACGTGTGGCCCAATGGCTTTTCCATACTCCTTTGGTCCAATCAGCTTCCCGTTCTACCAGACGTTGTGGGGGCGACCAATCAGATTGCCAGGCTCGCCTGTCTGCGAATAACTTCTACCCAAACCGGCCAGGATTTTGTGTCCATGTATGTTTTATTATAAACTTTACCGATAAAAAATGTGACACAGCAAACTAATAGAAATGCGCCGTGTTGTGTATATGTGAGTATAGTATACACAAATCGAAACATTGCATCCGCATATTTGCCAGAAAGGGTGTTTCGCTGGATGTAGGCTATACACTGCTGGCGGCCAGATGTCGAATTATCCGGCGTTTCCTACATTTTACCGGGATGGTCATTTTTACAGGCTTGAAATTCCATTGTAAAATAGCAGTTTGGAAGAGACAAGGGACCAAAGCATTTTCAGAAGAACCGAGTCACAGAAACATGTTGCGTAAATTGCTTTCGTTATTTGTGTTGTGCTGTCTGGGGCTGTTGGAACATACACCTCCCGTGGCTTCAACCGGCGCGGTGCCCAGTGCTACAAGAACTTTGGTATGGGGTTCTGGACTCGAAGCAAATATTGTCCTTCCAGCTCGTTTCTTTTACATACAGACTGTGGACAGCTCGGGGAGAAAGTAAGTATGTCGTTATTCTTCAAGGAAGCCTACCAGACGATACAAAAGCGGCTAGCTAGCTACCGATGGCATGGGCAGTGGACACAATGTAGCAGTGGAATCGTAAAACCAAACGTGAATTATGATAGAAAGTGTGCAGATAAAGTCGAGCTGAACGTTTACATCACTGAACACACATGAATGGCTGTGCTTCCCTAGGGTTGGAGATGTATAGTTTTCGGGGATAACACTCACTGAACACATCTTTGTGGCACCTCTCCCTCTGGGGCAGTTTCCTCCTCCACAGTTGTCATTGTTGTTTTGGGTGTTTACTCACGAGGGCCACTTTTGGCCTACATAATTGTAACCTACAGTCATTTAACCGTTTTTAAATGGACATATCACCTGGAGTTTAAACTACAGATAGGCCTGTAGTGCCTTCAGAAAGTATTCACACCCCTTGACTTTTTCCCCATTTGTTGTTGCAGCCTGGATTCGATTTAGATTATATTTTTGTCACTGGCCTACACACAATGCCCCATAATGTCAAAGTGGAATTATGTTTACAAATGATTTCTTGAGTCAATAAGTATTCAACCCCATTGTTATGGCAAGCCTAAATAAGTTTGAGTAACAAGTCACAGAAGTTGTAGGGACACACCTTGTGTGCAATAATGGGGTTAAACATTTTTTTTTTCCTGACAACCTGATCTCTGTAGTCTACACAGTCGAGCAATGAATTTCAAACACAGATTCAACCTCAAAGACCAGGGAGGTTTTCCAATGCCTTGCAAAGAAAGGCACTTATTTGTAGATGGGTTAAAAAAAAATAAAAGCAGACATTGAATATCCCTTTGATCATGGTGAAATTATTAATTACACTTCGGATGGCGCATCAATACACCCAGTCACTACAAAGATACAGGCTTCCTTCCAAACTCAGTTGCTGGAGAGGAAGGAAACCGCTCAGGGATTTCAACTTGAGGCCAATGGTGACGTTAAAACAGTTAAAGTTTAATGGCTGGGAAAACTGAGGATGGTTCAACAACATTAGTTACTCCACAATAAGTGAAAAGAAGGAAGCCTGTACAGAATAAAAAATATTCCAAAACATGCCTCCTGTTTGCAACAAAGTAATACTGCAACAAATGTGGCAAAGCAATAAACTTTTTGTCCTGAATACAAAGTGTTATGTTTGGGGAAAATCCAATACAACACTACTGAGTACCATTCTCCATTTTTTCAATCATAGTGGTGGCTACATCATATTATGGGTATTCTTGTACTCGTTAAGGACTGGGGAGTTTTTCAGGATATTTTTTTTTATCGGAATGGAGCTAAGCACCCACAAAATCCTAGAGGAAAACCTGGTTCAGTCTGCTTTCCATCAGACACTAGGGGATAAATTCACATTTCAGCTAGACAATAACCTTAAACACAAGGCCAAATCTTAACTAGAATTGCATACCAAGAAAACAGTGAATGTCCAATGAGTGGCAGAATTAGAATTTTGACTTAAATCTGCTTGAAAATCCAAGGCAAGACCTGAAAGTGGTTGTCTAGCAATGATCAGCAACCAATTTAACAGAACTTGAATATTTTTTTTAAAAGAATAATTGACAAATATTGCACAATCCAAATGTGAAAAGCTGTTAGACTTACCCAGATAGACTCACAGCTGTAATCACTGCCAAAGGTGATTCTAACATGTATTGACTTAGGAAGTTAAATACTTATCTAATCAAGATGTATTAGTGTTTTATTTTTTATGATTTATTTTAATTTTAAATGCTAGATTTTTTTTCTTCACATTGACATTAGTGTTTTGTGTAGATTATTGACAGGAAATTACAATTTTAAATACATTTGAATCCCACTTTAACAACAAAATTTGGAAAAAAGTCAAGGGGTATGAATACCTTCTGAAGGCGCTGTAATCAGATTTGTTGATACAATTGTGATCATATGATGACCGTCAGCTCAGCCAAATGTAATCTGCTCAGCTCATAGGCCTACATGTTGTTTCCCTCATGTTTGTATATGTCCCTGTGTACGCCATTCAGTTTCACATCATCTCCCGGGGAGAACACATTCGAGGTGAAGATCGTGTCCCCAGTGGAACAGTTCACTAGAATCTGGGTGCAGGTTCTAGATCGCAGAGATGGTTCCTTTCTGGTGCGGTACAGGATGTATGCCAGCTACACAGACCTACACGTCCACATACTGCTCAACGACAAGCATGTCGCGAAGTCGCCATTCATTCTGAAAGGTGAACCAACCAACTAACTCTCTCTTTATGTCTCCCTTTCTCTCCCTCTCTTTCTCTACCTCAGTCTCTCTGTCTTTGTCAATTCAAAAGGCTTCATTGGCATGGAAAGTGTTACCACATACAGTGCATTCGGAAAGTATTCAGACCTTTTCCCTTGTTCTACAGTTTGTTACGTCGTCAATCTACACACAATACACACTACACACAATAATGACGAAGGGAAAACAGGTTTTTAGACATTTTAGCAAATGTATTCAAACAAAAAACATACCTTATTTACTTAAGTATTCAGACCCTTTGATATGAGACTCGAAATTGAGCTCATGTGCATCCTGTTTCCATTGATCATCCTTGAGATGATTTAACAACTTGATTAGAGTCCACCTGTGGTCAAATTAATTGATTGGATATGATTTGGAAAGGCACACACCTGTCTATATAAGGTCCCACACTTGACAGTGCATGTCAAACCAAAAATCAAGGTATGAGGTCGAAGGAATTGTCCGTAGAGCTCCGAGACAGGATTGTGTCGAGGCACAGATCTGGGGAAGGGTACAAAAATATTTCTGCAAGGTCCCCAAGAACAGTGGCCTCCATCCTTCCTTCTTAAATGGAAGAAGTTTGGAACAACCAAGACTCTTCCTAGAGCTGGCCAAACGGAGCAATCGGGAAGAAGGGTCTTGGTCAGGGAGGTGACCAAGAACCCAATCGTCACTTTGACAGAGCTCCAGAGTTCCTAGGTGGAGATGGGAGAACCTTCCAGAAGGACAACCATCTCTGCATCACTCTACCAATCAGGCCTTTATGGTAGAGTGGCCAGACGGAAGCCACTCCTCAGCAAAAGGCACATGACGGCCCGCTTGGAGTTTGCCGAAAGGCACCTAAAGGACTCTGACAATGAGAAACAAGATTCTCTGGTCTGATGAAACCAAGATTGAACTCTTTGGCCTGAATGGCAAGCATCACGTCTGGAGGAAACCTGGCACCATCCTTACCATTAAGCATGGTGGTGGCAGCATCATGTTGTGAGGGTGTTTTTCAGAGGCAGGGACTGGGAGACTAGTCAGGATCAAGGGAAAGATGAACGGAGCAAAGTACAGAGAGATCCATGATGAAAACCTGCTCCACAGTGCTCAGGACCTCAGACTGGGGCGAAGGTTCACCTTCCAACAGGACAATGACCCCGAGCACACAGTCAAGACAACACAGGAGTGGCTTCGGGACAAGTCTCTGAATGTTCTTGAGTGGTCCAGACAGATCCCAGACTTGAACCCAATCAAACATCTCTGGAGAGACCTGAAAGTGCAGAGAAGAATGGGAGAAACTTCCCAAATACAGGTGTGCCAAGCGCCATACCTAAGAAGACTTGATGCTGTAATCGCTGCCAAAGGAGCTTCAAGAATGTACTGAGTAAAGGTTCTGAATACTTATGTAACAAATTATATTACATTTTTTTAAATTGATTTATATATACATTTGAAAAAATGTCTAAACCTGTTTTTGCTTGGTCATTGTGGGGTATTGTTTGTAGATTGATGAGGGGAAAAAACAATTTTAATCTATTTTAGAATAAGGCTGTAAAAGCAAACCTATAGACATATCAAATCAATAATGACACAGATAATAAAAAATTATAGGGAACATTGTAAGAATTATCAGGACAAATATAGTAGTAAATGAATGAGGACAATACAGTGGGGCAAAAAAGCATTTAGTCAGCCACCAATTGTGCAAGTTCTCCCACTTAAAAAGATGAGAGGCCTGTAATTTTCATCATAGGTACACGTCAACTATGCCTGACAATTTTTTTTTTTAAATCCAGAAAATCACATTGTAGGATTTTTAATTTATTTATTTGCAAATTATGGTGGAAAATAAGTATTTGGTCACCTACAAACAAGCAAGACTTCTGGCTCTCACAGACCTGTAACTTCTTCTTTAAGAGGCTCCTCTCTCCTATACTCGTTACCTGTATTAATGGCACCTGTTTGAACTTGTTATCAGTATAAAATACACCTGTCCACAACCTCAAACAGTCACAATCCAAACTCCACTATGGCCAAGACCAAAGAGCTGTCAAAGGACACCAGAAACAAAATTGTAGACCTGCACCAGGCTGGGAAGACTGAATCTGCAATAGGTAAGCAGCTTGGTTTGAATAAATCAACTGGGAGCAATTATTAGGAAATGGAAGACATACAAGACCACTGATAATCTCCCTCGATCTGGGGCTCCACGCAAGATCTCACCCCGTGGGGTCAAAATGATCACAAGAACGGTGAGCAAAAATCCCAGAACCACACGGGGGGACCTAGTGATTGACCTGCAGAGAGCTGGGACCAAAGTAACAAAGCCTACAATCAGTAACACACTACGCCGCCAGGGACTCACCCTGCAGTGCCAGACATGTCCCCCTGCTTAAGCCAGTACATGTCCAGGACTGTCTGAAGTTTGCTAGAGAGCATTTGGATGATCCGGAAGAAGATTGGGAGAATGTCATATGGTCAGATGAAAACAAAATAGAACATTTTGGTAAAAACTCAACTCGTTGTGTTTAGAGGACAAAGAATGCTGAGCTGCATCCAAAGAACACCATACCTACTGTGAAGCATGGGGGTGGAAACATCATGCTTTGGGGCTGTTTTTCTGCAAATGGACCAGGACGACTGATCCGTGTGAAGGAAAGAATGAATGGGGCCATGTATCGTGAGATTTTGAGTGAAAACCTCCTTCCATCAGCAAGGGCATTGAAGATGAAACGTGGCTGGGTCTTTCAGCATGACAATGATCCCAAACACACCGCCCGGGCAGCGAAGGAGTGGCTTCGTAAGAAGCATTTCAAGGTCCTGGAGTGGCCTAGCCAGTCTCCAGATCTCAACCCCATAGAAAATCTTTGGAGGGAGTTGAAAGTCCGTGTTGCCCAGCAACGGCCCCAAAACATCACTGCTCTAGAGAAGATCTGCATGGAGGAATGGGCCAAAATGTCAGCAACAGTGTGTGAAAACCTTGTGAAGACTTACAGAAAACGTTTGACCTCTGTCATTGTCAAGAAAGGGTATATAACAAAGTATTGAAATAAACTTTTGTTATTGACCAAATACTTATTTTCCACCATAATTTGCAAATAAATTCATTAAAAATCGTACAATGTGATTTTCTGGATTTTTTTTTCTCATTTTGTCTGTCATAGTTGAAGTGTACCTATGATGAAAATTACAGGCCTCATCTTTTTAAAAGGGAGAACTTTCACAATTGGTGGCTGACTAAATATTTTTTTGCCCCACTGTATATTTACTTATTATCCTGGTTGTTCGTTACACTGGCTGTCGCTACGCATGTGGCAGGAGCTACATTTGTTTTGCAATTTACAGTGGCAAGAAAAAAAACTTTTTTTTAAAAAACCCTTTGGAATTACCTGGAATTCTGCATAAATTGGTCATCAAATTTGATCTGATTTTCATCTAAGTCACAACAATAGACAAACACAGTGTGCTTAAACTAATAGCACACAAATTGTATTTTTCATGTCTGAAGTTAGCAAATGTGTACCTGGATGTTCCACAACGCTACTGGCAAAATATTCTGTGGACAGATGAAACTACACTTGAGTTGTTTGGAAGGAGAAAAATAGGCACAG
Source organism: Oncorhynchus clarkii lewisi (assembly GCF_045791955.1). NCBI lineage: Eukaryota > Metazoa > Chordata > Actinopteri > Salmoniformes > Salmonidae > Oncorhynchus > Oncorhynchus clarkii. Next base: position 15,731,892 of record NC_092168.1, read on the forward strand.
CACACCAACATCAAAACCTCATCCCAACTGTAAAGTATGGTGGAGGGAGCATCATGTTTTGTGGATTGATTGCTATCATCGACGGAAAAATTAATTCCCAAGTTTATCAAGACATTTTGCAGGAGAATGTTAGGTTTATTTGTCCGCCAATTGAAGCTCATCAGAAGTTTGGTGACGCAACAGGACAACGACCCAAAACACAGAAGTAAATCTTCAACAGAAGAAAATAGGCCTTCTGGAGTGGCCCAGTCAGAGTCCTGACCTCAACCCGATTGAGATGCTGTGGCATGACCTCGAGCAGTACACACCAGACATCCCAAGAACATTGCTTAACTGAAACAGTTTTGTAAAGAGCAATGGCCATAATTCCTCCTGACCGTTGTGTAGGTCTGATCCGCAACTACAGAAAATGTTTGGTTGAGGTTATTGCTGGCGGTCAAACAGTTATTATATCCAAGGGTTCGCATACTTTTCCCACCCTGCACTGTGAATGTTTACACGGTGTATTCAATAAAGACATGAAAATGTATAATTGTGTGTTATTACTTTAAGCAGGCTTTCTATTCTTGTGACCTAGATGAAGATCAGATCAAATTTTATGACCAATTTATGCAGGAATCTAGGTATTTCCAGGTTTCACATACTTTTTCTTTCCACTGATAATAATGGCACAAAGGGGTTTTTCTCCCAGTAGATTTTCATCTTTTCTGTTTTTGTTTTAAAACCTTTGTATTTGTTTTCATTTTGGGGAAGAAAATTGCCTGGAAGTCTGCATAGTTCTCGCAGTGTAGGAGAAAGTAGAGCTCTGTCTCGACCTCCTCTCTGAGGGCAGAGTGAGCACAGCCTGTCCTCTGTGGGTATCCAGATCTACCTGTGACAGCCGGTTTCTATGGCCAGGCTGTGCTCTATGAGTCTGTACAAAGCCAGTGTTTTTCTCAGTCTGCCACCGTGTACTGTCAGGTTTTAGAGACATATCATTTAAGTTAGATCTTTTGTGGTATCTTTTCCAATAGGTGATATATTTAGCTTTCACTTGTTTTAATGATTATAACATTTGGTGGCTCTTTTAATAGTAATCAGAAGAGGGAATTGTCCTAATTCTGCTCTGCATGTGTGGTTTCCAGTTTATCTCTGTCCTCTGAGGATGCTCTTACAGAATTCCTCATGCACGGTTTGTCAATGCTCTGTAACCCGACCCCACACTTCAATGCCATATAATGCAATTGGTTCTATTATTGATTCTAATATTTCCCGATTTCTAATTGGTATGTCTAATTTTGATAGTTTTTTTTTTTTTTTTTTTATGGCATAGAAAGCCCTCCTTGCTATGTCTCTCACTTCATTTACGGCCAGGTTGAAGTTTCTTGTGGAGCAAATATTTTGTTGTTGTCCCAAGTAGGTGTGTTTGTGTGTAGGAGTGGAGCCCAGTTAAAAAAGTACATCGGTTTCCCTGACATCTGGACCTTTTGTGGAATATCATAAGAGTGACTGTCAGTGCCCAGGCGTGACAGAACTGTTGCAGATGATCTACTTGCTGCTGTCGTTCCTATTTCCTGGGTGACTGCATTACCAGATCATCTGCATAAAGGAGGCATATATATATATATATATATATATATATATATATATATATATATATATATATATATATATATTTTTTTTTTTTTTTCTGTGTCAAGCATGAGACCGGGGGCTGTTGATTGCTCAAGTGTTTTTGGTCCAGTAATTTATTGAAATATTACATAGGCAAGTTGTTTCTGTGTTTTACTCCACGCCCTTGGGAAAATAAATGTATGTTTATCTCACATTTTAACTGCACGTTTGTTACTTGTGTACATCGATTTGATGACATGGGTTTTTCCACCTGCCACTTTCAATGAATTGTAGTGAAATGCCTTCCTGCAAAATTTAATCAAGTCGTTTTTGGAAATCGACAAAGAAACATTGTTTTTGTTTAGCATTTTGTTTGTCATTTAGGGTGTGTAGGGAATAAATATGGTCTGAAGTTCAATCATTTGGTCGGAATCCAATGTAACTTTTGCTCGGGACGTCTTGTTGACTGAGAGAGTGCAGTAATCTGCTGTTCATGGCGCAGAAAGATTGCAGTTGGCACAAATGCCACGACAATTGTTTGGGTCAAATTTGGAATAGACTTGGTGTTACTAGTCCTTGGTTCCAGACACCAGGGAAACTTTCTTTCTCTCTGTGAGACACTACTGCATCTATAATGCTTCATGAGGGTCATCTAAACTTTCTATGCTCCCTTCTCCACCCTCTCTCTTTAGGTCCAGTGTACCATGATGGTTGTGACTGTCCTCAGACCAGTGGCGCTGTGTGGAAGAAGGACATGCAGTGCCCTGTGTCCTTCCCTCAGATAGAGCAGGACCTGGCCCTGTTCCCCAGGGTGGACCCAGACCGCAACGCCCTGGAGGTGCCCCAGCGTTTCGGACAGAGACAGAGCCTCTGCCACTACACAATCAAAGACAACAAGGTACATGGTAGACCAGGACCCATGTTCAAAAAGCACACCAGAGTGCTGATCTAGAATCAGCCCCCCCCCTCTCCATATAATTGTATTCATTATGACTCTAAAAAGCTAAACTGGTCCTATATCATCACTCGTATTTCTGAGACTTTTTGTGAATATGGGTCCAGGTGGCGTGGCCATTTCCAGTCATTGTAAAGGTTGAAGACATTTGAGTCCCATTTTTTTTTGGGCACCTGTACCTTGTTGAACAACCAGGTAGTATTGTTAACACCCCCCCCCCCAATAATGCTGGAAGACAACGATACATGGTACCTGTAATCATACTATTACATACAGACAGGTTTCAGTTAAAATGTTGTACATTTGAATCCGACTATACAGTTGTCAGTTGAGATGTAGATTTGAATCCCACTATGCTTCTCAGCTGGGATTTGATACATCTCTAACACCCGCTAACTGGATGTGCTTTTTTTTTTTTTTTTTTTTTTTTTTTTACCTTTATTTAGCCAGGCAAGTCAGTTAAGAACAAATTCTTATTTTCAATGACGGCCTGGGAACAGTGGGTTAACTGCCTGTTCAGGGGCAGAACGACAGATTTGTACCTTGTCGGCTCGGGGGTTTGAACTCGCAACCTTCCGGTTACTAGTCCAACGCTCTAACCACTAGGCTACCCTGCCGCCCCTTCATCTCTTGCTTGAACCGTATTCAATACCCAAACAACAATAGGCATGTTCTGGATATATCCCCTTTTCTTGTTTCCTCACACAATGCTGCGTAAACACCGCAATCCAGTGCGAGTGTGTGTTACCCCAGTGACGTCGCACTGCCCTGGTAAGCGGTAGGCTTTATGCAGCGAGGTTGTGGTGAGCTGCAAGAGGTCAGCAGCAGTTCCCACACACTACTGTGGTCATCTGGAATTACACACTAGCTCACTTGATTTATACATCTACATACATGTGAGCTTCCCAAGAGATGTTGATGCCAACACTGTTGTGACTACAGCCATAATGTTATCAGAATGTTCTAACTGTTACCATGAGCAATGTCTGTCCGTCCATGGCTGCGACACTGCAGCTTGACCATGCGCTCGGCTGAACTGTGGGCGACGCGGACGGTCTGCGGGAGGGTTGAGGACAGAGCAGAAGACAAAATGTCCCACGGTTTGCTGTAACACATGGACGACAAGGTTAATGTGTCTATTCTATATTTCCACCCTGAGGTCTACATTAAGACACTAGGGGAGCATGTGGGATTCAGGATCTTCATGGATGCCTTCCTCCTCTCGCTAACCAGGAAGGTGAGTTCTTGAAATTAAGTGAAAGGACCATGTGGAGTTGATGAACATCAACAGATTGGGCACTGACAGCTGTCAGCGTAGCTAACTGTCTGAACTTATCTAGCTAGCTCATTTTATTTGTTGCAGTTTAAAAAAATTAAATAAATTGCTACACCATATTCACAAGATTAGCTGGTTCTGGATCTGGGTTTTTCATAAGCATTGATTTAGGGAAAACTGTCACAGATGGAAACCACTGGCCCATCTTTGACTTCGCTGTCTCTTGTTATCTCAAGTTTTGGCATTTTCCATAAATTGTAGCCCAGAATCCACCATAGATATAGTTTTTAAAAAAATAATAAGATGAAGCTCCTGCAATATGGATAACTATTGAAAGATAGCCGATATATGTTTTTCTACAGTGGCAAGAAAAAGTATGTGAACTCTTTGGAATTATCTGGATTTCGGCGTAAATTTGCCATAAAATTAGATCTGTTCATCTAAGTCACAACAACAGACAAACACAGTCTGCTTCCACTAATAACACACAAAATATTGTATTTGTCTTGTCTAGACTGAATACATAATTTAAACATTCACAGTGTAGGTTGGAAAAAGTATGTGAACCCCTAGGCTAATGACTTCTCCAAAAGCTAACTGGAGTCGGCTAACCCGGAGTCCAATAAATGAGAAGAGATTGGAGATGTTGGTTAGAGCTGCCTTGCCCTATAAAAAAACACTCTCAAAATGTGAGTTTGCTATTCACAAGAAGCATTTCCCGATGTGAACCATGCCTCGAACAAAAGAGATCTCAGAAGACCTAATATTGAGAATTGTTGACTTGCATAAAGCTGGAAAGGGTTACAAAAGTATCTCTAAAAGCCTTGTTCATCAGTCCACAGTAAGACAAATTGTCCATAAATGGAGAAAGTTCAGCACTGTTGCTACTCTCCTTGAGTGGCCGTCCTGCAAAGATGACTGCAAGAGCTCAGCGCAGAATGCTCAATGAGGTTAACAAGAATCCTAGTGTGTCAGCTAAAGACATACAGAAATCTCTGCAGCATGCTAACATCTCTGTTGACAAGTCGACAACACGTAAAACACTAAACAAGAATGGTGTTCATGGGAGGTCACCACAGAAGAAGGCACTGCTGTCCAAAAAAAAAACTGAAGTTCACAAAAGAGCACCTGCATGTTCCACAGCACTACTGGCAAAATATTCTGTGGACAGATGAAACTACAGTTGAGTTGTTTGGAAGGAACACAACACTATGTGTGGATAAGGCACAGCACACCATCAACACCTCATCCCAACTGTAAAGTATGGTGGAGGGAGCATCATGGATGGGGCTGCCTGAGGGCCTGGACAGCTGGCTATCATCGACGGAAAAATGAATTCCCAAATTTATCACGACATTTTGCAGGAGAATGTTAGGTTTATCTGTCCGCCAATTGAAGCTCATCAGAAGTTGGGTGATGCAACATGACAACGACCCAAAACACAGAATGGCTTCAACAAAAGAAAATATGCCTTCTGGAGTGGCCCAGTCAGAGTCCTGACCTCAACACGATTGAGATGCTGTGGCATGACCTCGAGAGCAGTTCACACCAGACATCCCAAGAATATTGCTGAACTGAAACAGTTTTGGAATAGTCCAAAATTCCTCCTGACCGTTGTGCAGGTCTGATCCACAACTACAGAAAACGTTTGGTTGAGGTTATTGCTGGCAAAGGAGGGTCAACCAGTTATTAAATCCAAGGGTTCACATACTTTTCCCACCCTGCACTGTGAATGTTTACACGGTGTATTCAATAAAGACATGAAAACCATATAATTGTTTGTGTGTTATTAGTTTAAGCAGGCTGTGACCAACTATCATACTTTGACTAAAACGATGACATCTTGACTTAAATCGTTGTGCAACATCATGGGTAAGCTCAGGCCATCTTTCAGCTTGGAAAGGTGGATTTCTACTGGTGTGGGCGTTTTTAACATTCATGACCATTTACTTTAGAATAGGAAGTCCTTGTTGAGCCCCTATTGAAAGACAAAGGCCCGTTCAAGGCTGATCGGAAAGGCAGGTTTTGCTTGCACCTATCAGATTCCTTCACATCCGCAATCACCAACGTGGTGGGAGATAATGGAAGGTGTTGGGGTTGATTCTAGGGATATTTGTCCCCGTGGCCACTAGATGGCACTGTGGACTCATGAAGAGCGCAACCTATGGCATTTCTGTAAAGAATATATGTCAACTTCATTTATAAAGGTTGTGTTATTTATCAGGGTATACTGGGGGGTGAATTTAGATGCAGAGATGTTTATTTTTTAAAGAGGTTATGTAGAACAGAGCAGAAGACATTTCCGTTGTTCGCTGGAACATGGACAATAAAGTAATGTTTTGTAGGTGATGTACATTCTAAGCCCAGTATCTTCTCTCTCGCACGTCCTGCTCTGTCTCTCTCTTCTCCTCTGTCTTCTCTGTCTCTCTCCCTGTGCGGTCAGGTAGTGATGTATGTTCTAAGCCCAGGGTCTCTCTCTCTCTCTCTCCCTGTGCGGTCAGGTGCGGGTCCCAGATCTAGAGTTCTTTGTGAACCTGGGGGACTGGCCCCTGGAGAAGAGGAGGCCCTCAGAGAGGCTCCACCCCATCTTCTCCTGGTGCGGCTCCAATGACACCCGCGACGTTGTTATGCCAACCTACGACCTCACCGAGTCGGTCCTGGAGACCATGGGAAGGCAAGCACCACTGTTGCTCTCCTCATTTATCTTTGTGTGTCATCCATTATACACATGTGCAAGTGATGCTACACCCCAAACATGTAGTTTTTCATAATGTACTATTATGGTAGTGTGTTAGATTCAAAGGGAAATGTGCGCTGGACAAATAATATAATCCAAAATAGAATAGTGGGGCCCACACACTCAACTGGTTAGTGACAGCATTTTAAGAAAATGATCTTTATCAGGTCTGTGTGCTAGCCAATTGCGTCTGTTGTTCATTTCGACTGACACGTTTCTCCTCCGATGAGCAGAGTGAGTCTGGACATGATGTCGGTCCAGGCCAATACGGGGCCTCCGTGGCGGGAGAAGAACGCCACAGCGTTCTGGAGGGGGCGGGACAGTCGCAAGGAGCGCCTGGAGCTGGTGAAGCTGGCCAGGGCTCATCCCGACATGGTGGATGCAGCCTTTACCAACTTCTTCTTCTTCAAACACGATGAGAGCCTCTACGGACCGCTGGTCAAACACGTCTCCTTCTTTGACTTCTTCAAGGTGAGATGGATGTGGTGTAGGCAGAAAAGGTATCCAGTCTCTCCCAGGCTAGGTGTATCATCAATTAGACACCTCACTGCTTTAGGGTAGGTAATGATAAAGTTTAGGTTGATTTCTGGTGTTATCATATTTGCCAATATATTTAGTTTGTAAGTCGATAATTAGGAAATGTACACATGGATCATTTTTACTCTTTTAGCGGTGACATTTGACTACATTTTATATAATGGGGCAGATAATTGCTTGTAAAACAAAAAGAACAAGGGACGAGACTTGTAAAAATGAGAACGGTTTGGAGGAGACTTTATGCCAGAGATAAAAAGTAGATTTTAATAGTTCATTTTACAAGGCAATATGCACATGGCAACGCATGGAAACGGGAGGCCAGTAAAGTGCTTTCCAGTCATAAAGCCAACAAATAAAAACATTGCAGCCTGCAGGTAGAAAATATTCAGATTTTTAAAATAAATATCCTATAAATCACATTGGCTACTCATGGCTTGTCTGCAAGGAACTAGAAACATGGTATAAACTATTAACTTGGGTCCAGCCTGAAGCTTAAACTAGCAAACTTGCAACATTTTATGTAATATTCTGGGCCCTCAGAGTTTCCCAAGCCAGTGAGCTCGGAAACAGAACAGCTGTGGGATATTTTTCACAAGGGATAAGAGCTCATCAGGTTAACCTATTTTATGACGTTGCCACTGGATCAGAGCATGACATTTTTCCCTTTCACGCTGATTGGTTATTGAAAGAGAAAGAGCAGGAAAGATTTTTCAAATACATTGAGGAACTATTGTCATTCTCAATGGCTGGAAAAACAGATTTTGTTTGTGCGTCAGGTGTGCGTCTTTCCTTACACCTCGATCACACCGATTAATATATTTGCACAAAATGAGCATCAGCGTCATCTGGATATGTGTGCAACAGAAGTTCAACGTTCACCTTCCGCTACCATTTCCGTCAAGCCGTCTACACATAGTTTGACGGGTACGTTCGATAAATCCAACGTTATGCACCACACAGAATGCACTGCAACTGCCTCTGCAACGCAATGCTGTGAGGCAAACGCAGTGTTCTGTTGGAAATGAATGTACTTCTGGTGTACAAAAATGCAATGACGCTGTCGGTGTGGTCGAGGCGTTACTCAACATTGACAGTAGCGCTCCAAACAAAAGACTGACTAAATTGACAAAACTTGTAAATGGAATGAAATATACCAAAACTAACAATCAAGGAAAACATTTCACACAATTAAGTTATGAAACAAGGAATGTGCACAAATTTGTCAGGAGAGCGCACATTCTGCAGAGAGATGTACAATTTAGCACTGTGCCATCCGCGTGGCTCCGCGATGGATTAGTTTCGTCCTCTGCAATGGATTAGTTCACTGAGATGGGCGCGACAGGTATAAGACGGGTATCTCGTGTGCCATAAAAAAACAAATATATTTGCTACTGCTTGCCAAGAAAAAAAAACGTGGTCAACTAAACAGCCTATTGACCAAACAATTGACCAGTCGACTAATTGGGGTCAACAGAGATTCTCCATTGAGGTTTCTTTTTAGTCCAGGACTATGCTTATTCTGTATCAGGTTAACCAGTCCCTTGCATCCCACAGAAGGCTGATTTGAAAATGGAACTGAACAGTCTCACCACCCCACCTCTATCTCCTCTGACAGTACAAGTACCAGATCAACATAGATGGCACGGTGGCAGCCTACAGACTGCCCTACCTGCTGGCTGGGGACAGTGTGGTGCTGAAGCAGGACTCTGGTTACTATGAACACTTCTACAGCCAGCTCAGACCCTGGGAACACTACATCCCCATCAGAGCAGACCTGGCTGACCTGCAGGAGAAGATCCATTGGGCCCGTGAGCAAGATGAGGAGGTGATGAGGATGATTACACTTTTGGATTTGTAATGCACTTCAAAGTTTCAAATATATTGGGGCAAACATTTTTTTTTCCCCCATTCTGTTCAAAAGCTCAGTATGATCTCGCTCTTCCAGGCAAGAAAAATCGCAGTAGCCGGTCAACAATTTGCCCGAAATCATCTGATGGGCGACAGTATATTCTGCTACTACTACAAACTCTTCCAGGTAACATTTCACTTTACACTACGACTACATTGATTTAACTCTACATACTGTATACAGTCAAGATTCAGACATGCACCCTTGAAATTAGAGATGTATTTAATAAGTAAGTGCAGAGTGTGCCTTTGTGGAGAAACTGGATAACTGACGGTAGTAGGTATAGATAGGGCTGTGGCGGTCATGCATTTCTGTCAGCTGGTGATTGTCAAGCAAATAACTGCCGGTCTCACTGTAATTGGCCGTTGATTAACATAAACACATTTGGCATCTCCTGGCTTCCACACACAGCCTACAAGCCACTGATGCAGACCTTTGGAACATCTACATTTTAACAAGTCTAATAAATCCATTTAATTTAGGCTACGCCATCACAATAAATCTATTTATTTTAGACAGGTCTAAAGAAACATGACATGAAGAAAATGTAGTATTTCAGAAGAACAAAATAGCATACTCTTGAGTTTTCCTAATGTTAGGCCCTGATCTGGCTATGCCATATGGCTGTGGGCGGCACTAGTTAATTAACAAGATTTGCTTAGAGTTCCATGGCATTATATTATGTTATTTGATAGTATGAAGAATATAATTGAACATAGCTGAATAAAATAGAAAGGATATTTTCTCCAAATGATTTGAGTGAGTGCACACATGCGGCTATTCTGTATTGAGCTGTTAACAAAGAAACAGGTCCTCCTATATGCTTAATTTAGAGTTATTTATGTAACTTTAGTTGTGATTCAAATGTTAGGCTATATGTTTAGATTTTTATACATTCTAAGGCTGCATGATGCGACTCAAAGGATGATTTGACAAACGTTTTTTTGCGCAGGCTGTACACACTATATCAGTCTCTCATTCACAATTTAACAAGCACTTGATAACACATTTCCCAATGGTGTCCCCTTTGTGTGGCCGTAATGCCCCCTAAAAGAATCCTTGCCTTTTGCGGCCAGTGGCCGTGCCCTTGGGCAGAATATAATTATTATAATTCCCTTATCCCGACTGCGCGCTCCGCAGCACTTCTCACTCACATGGCTCTCCGTCATGTGATCGGGTCTTTCTCACAGGCTACAAGTGAAGACAGACACTTCGTGGATGCAACTGCGCATACCCTTATCCAATTTCGAGGCGCATATTGAAGATCTTGGAATAACTGTTCACACTTACTTTTTTGTCAGCCAATAAAATGAGTCGGCCTAACGAACATCAAAAGCACTAGCCTATGTCAATCTACTATCCCCCCGTAATACAAAAGTTGACCTATTGTGTACAATAAATAAATATTCAAAACAGTCTGGGACAGTTGTGAGATCAGTAGATCCCAAATTAATGCAACCACTAGCATCAAAAAACCTTTAAGTAATGAGGTTGACGCAACAGATCAGAACGTTTAACTTAAAAATGTTGATAAACTATTAGGCTGTTTCTTCACATTATAAGCGCAGCAATGTGCACATGTCAGTAGGCTATAAGCGCAAATGTTCCATTAGCAGGAAAACACCATTCTCATATGACCAAATTTGCAATTTATGGATGTAATGCTTTTATTATAAAGGTGCATTTTTATGGTGAAAATGAACTTCGCCAAACTTGGAACTCCCATGCTGCATATGTATGCCAGTTAGGCTCTAAAGCGGATGAATGTGTTTAATTGTAAGTTATTTTGCCACTTTAGTTGTGACACAAACCTTATCAAAACATATAGGCCTATGGCCTAGGCTACATGAGGTGTGCGACTATGATTTGAAAAAGTAAAAAAAAAAAAAAAAGGCATGTGCTCTTTCTTGCCTTAAACTGGGCATCATTCACAAGGGATATGCTAATATTGTCACCCATCAGACTATCCTTGATTTAATCCCGTCTTTACTAGATAATGTGTGAAATTTGTTTTCATTTAGAATGTACCATTATCATGCACCTCTGTCAAAACAGGGCAGGGGATAAAAAGACATGTAATCTATGCACTTAAATAGCGAATGGAGGACACTTTTCCCATGGTTCATTTCCATGCCAGCCAGGTAGGCTATACTCCTGTTGTAAAATAAGCAATGTGCTTAATATTAAGAAAGTTGATAAATAAATATTGTAAGCCTATAGAAAGCTGATGGCATCCTCCTCTTTTTAATAGAGGCCATCACTGTTTTCTCAGGAAATTGCATAGCCGATAGAAATGTTACGCAACATGAGATCTCATGAAGTGTTTGATTAGATTTTTGATTACCTTTGCATTGTAGGCTATATGACCAGCAGCATTAGAAATCGGAGATTCCTAATTACTGTAACTTAACTGTCACATGGAATTTGACTGGCGTCATGACTCGTGACCGCCGGTGTGGCTGTAATGCGGTCGCCGCAACGGATCTAGGTACACACTTGTTGCATTGTTGGTTCTAACGATCTAGATGTTGAAAGTGTGCCTAGTGTTTCCATGCACCCTTATCATCATCATCAGCATCATCAGCTTGCGTATCTCATCTCTTATCTTCCCATCTCTACCGCTCACTTTTATACCCACACTTCAAGGACAGTAGTTACTCGTACAGAGACCAGGTATTCCAAGGTCGGGCTACTCCTCAGCGGTGACACTGTGCATCCATTTTCTTACTCTTTCGTTCTGGTCCCCTGTGGAATCGAACCCACAACCCTGGCGTTGCAAATTCTTCCAACTGAGCCATACAGATGGGAGATGTTTTTCCCTTTGCACTCTTTCAAACATAAAAAGTGTACCTGTGTGTTTCATCCAATGCCACATTTAAAAACACAATTCTGAATCAGATGAGTGAAGAGCACTAACACAAACCACCTCCACCTGCCTCCAGCCTTGGTCCACCTCTGAGCCCACAGGTCAGGAGGGTCATGGGGTATCATGAAGAGTCGTGGCGCAGCCCCTCCCTGTGTTTTCTCTGGGAAAGGAACACTTGGCCCAGGGACATAATGGTGATGTGTCTCTCCCTGAAGTGCTTTATTGGAGCCCATAACCCAGCCGTTGCAGGATGAATGTTTAAACGGACAACTTCCTGTCTTCACGAAATATATCAGCCATAAAGACAGGTGTGTTTTATGAGGGATAGTGTTGTGGAGGTCAACAAAGTTAGGGCTACCTGTGTTCCTTGTTGGAAACTGAATGAATGTGCACATTTTCCCTTCTCATCGTGCGTACATATTACAGTGCCTTGCGAAAGTATTCGGCCCCCTTGAACTTTGCAACCTTTTGCCACATTTCAGGCTTCAAACATAAAGATATAAAACTGTATTTGTGAAGAATCAACAACAAGTGGGACACAATCATGAAGTGGAACGACATTTATTGGATATTTCAAACTTTTTTAACAAATCAAAAACTGAAAAATTGGGTGTGCAAAATTATTCAGCCCCTTTACTTTCAGTGCAGCAAACTCTCTCCAGAAGTTCAGTGAGGATCTCTGAATGATCCAATGTTGACCTAAATGACTAATGATGATAAATACAATCCACCTGTGTGTAATTAAGTCTCCGTATAAATGCACCTGCACTGTGATAGTCTCAGAGGTCCGTTAAAAGCGCAGAGAGCATCATGAAGAACAAGAAACACACCAGGCAGGTCCGAGATACTGTTGTGAAGAAGTTTAAAGCCGGATTTGGATACAAAAAGATTTCCCAAGCTTTAAACATCCCAAGGCGCACTGTGCAAGCAATAATATTGAAATGGAAGTTGTATCAGACCACTGCAAATCTACCAAGACCTGGCCGTCCCTCTAAACTTTCAGCTCATACAAGGAGAAGACTGATCAGAGATGCAGCCAAGAGGCCCATGATCACTCTGGATGAACTGCAGAGATCTACAGCTGAGGTGGGAGACTCTGTCCATAGGACAACAATCAGTCGTATATTGCACAAATCTGGCCTTTATGGAAGAGTGGCAAGAAGAAAGCCATTTCTTAAAGATATCCATAAAAAGTGTTGTTTAAAGTTTGCCACAAGCCACCTGGGAGACACACCAAACATGTGGAAGAAGGTGCTCTGGTCAGATGAAACCAAAATTGAACTTTTTGGCAACAATGCAAAACGTTATGTTTGGCGTAAAAGCAACACAGCTCATCACCCTGAACACACTGTCAAACATGGTGGTGGCAGCATCATGGTTTGGGCCTGCTTTTCTTCAGCAGGGACAGGGAAGATGGTTAAAATTGATGGGAAGATACAGGACCATTCTGGAAGAAAACCTGATGGAGTCTGCAAAAGACCTGAGACTGGGACGGAGATTTGTCTTCCAACAAGACAATGATCCAAAACATAAAGCAAAATCTACAATGCAATGGTTCAAAAATAAACATATCCAGGTGTTAGAATGGCCAAGTCAAAGTCCAGACCTGAATCCAATCGAGAATCTGTGGAAAGAACTGAAAACTGCTGTTCACAAATGCTCTCCATCCAACCTCACTGAGTTCGAGCTGTTTTGCAAGGAGGAATGGGAAAAAATGTCAGTCTCTCGATGTGAAAAACTGATAGAGACATACCCCAAGCGACTTACAGCTGTAATCGCAGCAAAAGGTGGCGCTACAAAGTATTAACTTAAGGGGGCTGAATAATTTTGCACGCCCAATTTTTCAGTTTTTGATTTGTTAAAAAAGTTTTAAATATCCAATAAATGTCGTTCCACTTCATGATTGTGTCCCACTTGTTGTTGATTCTTCACAAAAAAATACAGTTTTATATCTTTATGTTTGAAGCCTGAAATGTGGCAAAAGGTCGCAAAGTTCAAGGGGGCCGAATACTTTCGCAAGGCACTGTACATAACCGGGTTGGGGTCAATTTAAATCTAAGGCAGTTCATTCTGAAAGTGATAAGACTTTCTAAATTAAAACTGTGTTTTAAAAGAAAATAGGTACTAAACTCAGGAAAAAAAATCGAAAGTAACAGTCCATATCTGGTGTGGCCACCAGCTGCATTAAGTACTGCAATGCATCTCCTACTCATGGACTGGACCAGATTTGCCGGTTCTTGCTGTGAGATGTTACCCCACTCTTCCACCAAGGCACCTGCAAATTCCTGGACATTTCTCGGGGGAATGGTCCAAGACCTCACCCTCCGATTCAACAGGTCCCAGATGTGCTCAATGGGATTGAGATCCGGGCCATTCGCTGGCATTGGCAGAACACTGACATCCCCGTCTTGACTTTAATTGCCTACCGTCTGTAAGCTGTTAGTGTCTTAACGACCAATCCACAGGTGCATGTTCATTAATTGTTTATGGTTCATTGAACAAGCATGTAAAACAGTGTTTAAACCCTTTACAATGATCTATGAAGTTATTTGGATTTTTACAAATTATCTTTGAAAGACAGGGTCCTGAAAAAGGGACATATATTTTTTGTTTGGTTTTCAATAAACTGAAAAGAAAAACAATGTCCTTTCAATTATTGAACTGATATGCTTTCAATTCGAGTTGACCCCTACCCTGTTACATACATATGATAGTAGTACAAAGTTGAACTTGTTTGTGTATCCTTGTTTTGCTACTTGTATGACAGGATTGTGGGATAGATTTTTATCATCTCCAAAATATCACTAATATTTCAACACCTGTGAGTTATGATAAGTAGTGAATGATTGGGACATGACAAGGTGGTGACATGACAAAGCGATCGGTGTCGAAGTTTTCTTATTTTCATCATCACTTTAATATATACACTACCGTTCAAACGTTTGGGGTCACTTAGAAATGTGAAGGGAGTAGTACACAGCTTTGTACGAGATCTTCAGTTTCTTGGCAATTTCTTGCATGGAATAGCCTTCATTTCTCAGAACAAGAATAGACTGACGAGTTTCAGAAAAGTTATTTGTTTCTGGCCATTTTGAGCCTGTAATCAGATTCTCAAATGCTGATGCTCCAGATACTCAACTAGTCTAAAGAAGGCCAGTTTTATTGCTTCTTTAATCAGGACAACAGTTTTCAGCTGAACTAACATAATTGCAAAATGGTTTTATAATGATCAATTAGCTTTTAAAATTATACATTTGTATTATCTAACACAACGTGCCATTGGAACACAGGAGTTATAGTTGCTGATAATGGGCCTCTGTACGCCTATGCAGATATCACGTAAAAAATCTGCCGTTTCCAGCTACAATAGTCATTTACAACATTTCTGATCAATTTGATGTTATTTTAATGGACAAAAAAATTAACTTTTATTTCAAAAACAAGGACATATCTAAGTGACCCCCAAACTTTTGAACGGTAGTGTGTGTAATATATATATTTTTCTCTCCATGTTTCTCTTTATTTCTGTTGACCAGGAGTATGCCAAGTTGCAGGTGACTGAGCCTAAGGTCAGAGAGGGCATGGAACAGGTCGAGCAGCCCACTGATGACCTCTTCCCATGCTCCTGCCACCGGACACCACAGGTAAGCATCAAGACACAAGCTAATCTCTCTATTACAGCATATAGGGAGGAAAATGGGGGCAGGAATGTTTGCACAAGGGATTGCATCCTAGCTCTGATCCCACTGCAGTCAACCTTGAACTGTGAAATGCTCACTTATGGGTCCATCTCCAACAATGCAGAGTTAAAGATAAACACAGAAATAGGGGCACAATGAATAAATACACAGTGAATAATAGAGAGAAAAAAAAGAACATTGCTATATATAGGGAGTAGAAAATAACATATACTGTATGTATAGGCAGGGGTAAAGTGACTAGGCAACAGGTTAGATAATAGACCGTAGCAGCAGACGCATCATATGTGGTGAGTATGAAAGTGTGTGTGGCGTCAGTATGCCTGTTGTGTGTGTGTGTGTGTGTGTGTGGGCGTATGTAGCGTGAGTGTGTGGGTAGAGTTTGTGCAAAAAAGGATCCGTGCAGATAGTCTGGGTAGATGTTGGTTCCAGTCTTGGTGCCTCTTGTCATGCGGTAGTAGATCAGGAATCAAATTAAGGACAATCACGTTTTGACTGCACTGCTCCTGTAACGTTATACACACATCGTCCTATTCTTCTGAATCGATCAATTCAGGCAATTTATCGCGATATAGATTTTTGTCCGTATCGCCCAACTCTAATACAGTATATGATCATCTGCCCCCTATGTCTACAATGCTAAAGGAATGTCCCCGTCAGTGTCTTTTTACAGGCTGCTGTCTGTCAAAGGTGACATGAAGACAGATCTTTGGCAAAGGGATATTCAATCAACTGATTGCGTTGGATTCATATAATACGTTTTTACTAAATGCATTTGCCACAGAGCTAAACGTTATCTTAGCCGATGCTAAATCCCCCTAAACTGGTTTTATATCAGTCCAAACATATCATAAATGTTATGTTGCAAATAACACTCTACTCTAGCGATCTTTTGAAACCTTTTTTTGTTTGTTGTAAAACACATGCGGATGGATCAAAGATTCCGAGGGAACAGATGAATTGGATTGGAAAAGCTTTATGGCATTGCATGGTTTTTATAACAGTTTTTTTTGACAAACGTATGACTTTTATGACACTATAACATCAACCCTGCCCTGCATATGAAGTTTGACATTGATTTTTTTATGTTTTCTTTTCAGGTCAAGGATGAATTATGATTTGTCCACTGTTCAATTATAAAACAATTGCATTTTTATCGGATGTTCCTGTGCTGTAAAATGTTTTTTTGGGGGGGGGGGGGGGGGGGGGGGGGGGGGCAAAATGTGAATTGTGGGCTTGTCAGTCACCCTAACCATACATGATTGTTAGTTTCCACATGTTTATAATAAATATTTTTTCATTGTATGCATTTGTTGTGTTATTTTCTTTCTTCAATATATGCACACACCATATCACAGGTTCAAGTTGTACACAATAGAAGCATGTAAAGACAAACACACAGATGTTAGTTGATTGTATGATGGACGCATTATATTGTTTTCCTTGTTAAACTCCCATGTAATAGCCCTATAGATGTGTGGAACTGATAGCTTTAAGGAAATGGGCAAAGTGCCTCTCTGACAGTAGTCTATATCCTATGAGGCATATTTACAATAATAAAGCAAGACCTGACCTTGGAAGTGTCATTGTCACTCCACACATACTGGCTAGTCCATCCAGGACTGACACACACCCATCGCCAGTGTGTGTAGTTGGGAGGGTTATTGCTCATAGTCTGGCTGACACCAAACTCGAAGTCCTCCTGTCACAGCTCTCCCTCGCTGTGAGTCGCACCACTGTCGGCCAGGCTATATTTCTCTGGGAGCTAGGAAAAATTACACTTTGTGTTTTAAAATCTCAGTATACATTAGACTGAGTTTCCAACCATTTATTATAGTCAAATAAATTCTCCCAAATCCTCAATTGTAATTGTGTAGTACCATCGACTCCAGTACACTAGATGGCGTCTTATGAATAGTTTACAGTGAAGTTGATAAGTCATGTGATTAGAAGAAGCTGTGCGGGATAAACAAATGGAAGCATGGAAACGATTCAAGAGGTAAAATGTTTGATCACTATTGATACAAGGATCGGATAGGTTACCTGGTCATGTTTAAATGACTCACTAACTCGAATTACTTTGCAGGACAGCATGACAATACCTTTTGGGGAAAAAAATCTAGTTGCTGTGTTGAGTATCCCAGCCAATGCCAGTGATGTGCAGACCGCTGTTATTCTGACGCACGGGGCTGGTGGGGACATGAACTTCAAGCATTTGGTGTCTCTTGCTCATGCACTTTCATCGAATGGCCTGCTATGTCTTCGCTTCACGTGTAAAGGTTTAAACCTGGTTTACAGAGTGAAGGCTTACCATGCCGTTTGGGTAAGAATTATTTTCGAAATACAGATTTGTGCATGTTTCGTTCCATAAGACGACGCGAAAAAAGAATACCAAGTCATTAAAAGCCTCGTCTTTAGTTGGCTATGAAGATCTACTAGTTAATTCACTGAATACAAGTGTGCCATTAATATAAATATTCTATTTGATTTTGCAGGAATACTTGAAAAATCTTGAGAAATTCACAATAAGAAACATATTTCTTGGTGGTAAGCAATCAAAACTATTTTATAACCTCAATTAAATCTAACTGGCCTTATGTATTTCCCAGTGATGATGAGCCATGCTTGGGGTTTATGCTTCCATAACAAACCAATGCAATTGCATCATTCTGAAAGATCCTTGCTCAATGTTTATCTGCACATAGCTCTCTACTGTATCTCCAACCCCTTGTCCAGAGAGTGGCCCCCCTCACCGGGGTCCTTATTAGCTTCTATACCAATGATTTACAAACTCGGCAAAACAAGAAACGTCCTCTCACTGTCAACTGCGTTTATTTTCAGCAAACTTAACATGTGTAAATATTTGTAGGAACATAAGATTCAACAACTGATACATAAACTGAACAAGTTCCACAGACATGTGACTATCAGAAATTGAATAATGTGTCCCTGAACAAAGGGGACACATTAAAAAATCAAAAGTAACAGTCAGTATCTGGTGTGGCCACCAGCTGCATTAAGTACTGCAGTGCATCTCCTCCTCATGGACTGCACCAGATTTGCCACTTCTTTATTATGAGATGTTACCCCACTTTTTCACCAAGGCACCTGCAAGTTACCGGACATTTCTGGGGGAAATGGCCCTAGCCCTCACCCTCCGATGCAACCGGTCCCAGGCGTGCTTGACGGGATTGAGATCCATGGCAGAACACTGACATTGTTGTCTTGCAGGAAATCACACACAGAACGACCAGTATGGCTGGTGGCATTGTCATGCTGGAGGGTCATGTCAGGAAGCGTACCACATGAGGGAGGAGGATGTCTTCCCTGTAACACACAGCGTTGAGATTGAGCTTGTTGTCATTGCAGGCAGTCTGATGATGCTGTGACACACTGCCCCAGGTCATGACGGACCCTCCACCTCCAAATCGATCCCGCTCCAGAGTACAGGCCTCGGTGTAACGCTCATTCCTTTGACGATAAACACGAATCCGACCATTACCCTGATGTCTGGTGAGGACCTGCCTTACAACAGGCCTACAAGCCCTTAGTCCAGCCTCTCAGCCTATTGCGGACAGTCTGAGCACTGATGGAGGGATTGTGTGTTCCTGGTGTAACTCGGGCAGTTGTTGTTGCCATCGTGTACCTATCCCGCAGGTGTGATGTTCGTCTGTACCGATCCTGTGCAGGTGTTACACGTGGTCTGCCACTGCGAGGACGATCAGCTGTCTATCCTGTCTCCCTGTAGCGCTGTCGTAGGCGTCTCACAGTACGGACATTGCAATTTATTGCCCTGGCCACATCTGCAGTCCTCGTGCCTCCTTGCAGCATGCCTATGAGCCGGGACCCTGGGCATCTTTCTTTTGGTGTTTTTCAGAGTCAGTAGAAAGGCCTCTTTAGTGTCCTAAGTTTTCATAACTGTTAGTGTCTTAACGACCGTTCCACAGGTGCATGTTCAATAATTGTGTATGGTTCATTGAACAAGCATGGGAAACAGTGTTTAAACCCTTTACAATGAAGATCTGTGAAGTTATTTTGATTTTTACGAATTATCTTTGAAAGACAGGGTTCTGAAAAAGGGACATTTTCTTTTTTTGCTGAGTTTATATACACTAGGTGACTCAATGGCCAATACATTGCATCTGCAATCCAGGTATATATTCATTATTATAAACTGGGTGGTTTGAGAACTGAATTCTGTTTAGCTGAAGGCCATGGTATATTTAAGCAATAATGTCCGAGGAGGTGTGGTATATGGCCAATTTACCACAGCTGAAGGCTGTGTTTAGGGACGATGCATCGCAGAGTGCCTTAAACCTGTAAAAATAAATGTTTTGTCATACCCGAGGTATACGGTCTGATACACCATGGTTGTCAGCCAATCAGCATTCAGGGCTCGAACCACCCAGTTTATAAGACCGTATACCACGGGTATGACAAAACATTTAGTTTTACTGCTAATTACATTGGTAACCAGTTTATAATAGCAATAAGTTTCCTCGGGGCTTTTGATAAATGACCAATATACCACGGCTAAGGTTTGTGTCCAGGCACTGCGTTGCGCTTAAGAACAGCCCTTAGCCGTGGTATATTGGCCATATTCCACACCTCCTCAGGCCTTATTACTTAATTGTTCTATACCCGCAGTCATAAATCACGCCCATTTCTAAAATGTATCTTACTAAAATTGTATTTTAAACCTAACCTTAACCACACTGCTAACCTTATGCCTAACCGTATATTTATTTTCCAAAAAGCCCTTTTCTTTTGTAGCCAATTTTGACTTTGTGGCTGTGGAAGCTACTGAAAACCCCTCACCAGGGACATATTCTGAGTATTGGTGGTTACTGGGGGCATGAGTAATTGAGCATTGTTAATTGATCCATAAACTAGTTCTTCTTAAGCAATCACTTCCAAGACAGATATAATACTCACTGTTTACTTACTCACTGTGTACCTTCCACTTCAGGCCGTTCTATGGGGTCTCGCGCTGCCTCTGCCCTGGCCAGGCAGCTCAGTGGTGGGTCAGAGGATGCATTGCAGGGACTGGTCTGTCTGTCCTTTCCCCTACACCCTCCAGGACTGACACACACCCATCAACAGCGGAGTGAGGACCTCAGGGCGCTGCCCAAGGAGGTGCCTGTACTGTTTCTGTCTGGTACTGCAGACAACATGTGTGAGAAGGTGAGAATGGTGATGGGTGTCTTTTGGTCAATGCATAAACATCAGCAGATCGGAGGAATGTGAGCATTCACAGAAACTGTTGAAGTTTGCACGTGCACATCCCTATTTTTTGATGATTCATGTGTTTCACTTCAAACTGATCACACGTCTCCCTTGTAATGAAATAGTTCACTTTTGCACATGCATCTCTTGATTGTGTGTTATTTTATTATTTCAAACTGATGGGCTGGAAGAAACATTCTTTTCCAGTCCCAATTTTGTTTTGCGCTGATGATTTTTCCTTTGTCCAGATCCTTCTAGATGACGTGTTAAAGGAGATGAAGTCTCCAGCGGCTGTTCACTGGATTGAAGGAGGTAGCCATGGGCTTATAGTGAAGGGAAGGGCTGAGGAGTCTGTGCTGGATGAAGTCAACTCACATGTCGTATCGTGGATTTTGGAACATACTTGAACCTTCTTTCAATGCTCAAGTTTTTTTTTTTTTTGCTCCACACATTCTGTATAATTTTGTCATTTGGTTTGATGAATTCATGTGTTTATGTTGGTGTATTTACGATGTGGATTAAATCAATTCTTTTATAATACCAGCGATAGTATTTCGTTTATTTTGGTTAAGGTATTTACACAGATTGACAATAAATAATAGCCTGCTGGTTGCTTCTCTGAAACAGCAGTGTGCGGACGTGCAAGTGTACCTTTAAAGCCTGGCGATAACGTTAATATTTCCTTGATTCTAATTGGGTAGCTTTCACTTCCTGTGTTTGCAAGGAAATGGACGTGAGCATGGCTGAAGAACCGTGGAATAAAGTAAACATTCCCTTTCCAAGTGCGGTTTCAACTGTCCATATACCATTCGGTCTCTCAACAGGTATGTAGTTTATCACATTTATGCATAAACTTGTTGGAGCGTCCTTTCGCTGTGTAATAATAGCCACATTAGCTCACGGAAACTAGCCCCGCTGCAGACTACAGCAAGCTACGGGACACACGTGGGGAGTGTTCTGACTGATGCCATAGAGCAATCTCTTGCTCTGTAATAGTTAGGCTAACTAGATTAACGTTATTTACATCACAATTGTGTGGTGTTTTTTTTGTACTGCTTTTTTCGTGTGTGTGTGTGCGCTGTTCATTGTATCTAGGTACATACGTAAAACGTGTCCTGGAGGAAAATAACAAAGTGCTCAAGTTGCTTGGCAGTGGAGTCCTGCAGACTGAGATCCTTGTCCTGTACGAGCTTCTCTACGTTCTCCATAACAGCCTCAGGCAAAACAAGACTTTCAGGGTTCTCAAACAGGTGAGGATCAAGAAAAAGGCCTGCATTACATGATCTTTAAAAAAAAAAAAAAAATTACCAACTAAGTAACGTAGCCTATTATGATTATAGTTATTAACAATATTATCTATTCAGACCATTGACTAGGCTACTGTTCCCAGCTGATAGGCTTTATTAGGTAACATTATGTAATGTTAAGCATAGCACAGATAATTTTCAATGAGATCAGATTTGAAATAGACTGCGGAGTTTGCGGTGTGCACATTTTTGGGTTACTTCAGGGTGAAAAAAAAAATTTCATTTAGTAATGGAGCATTTTCTAAATTCAATCAAACCCCCTGCAACTAAACGTGGACGTTCAGACTTGTGTTGACTTCCAAGTTGGGAATTGAGTAACCAATTGAAGAGTAACTTTCATTGAAAACCATATTTGAGTTTTAGATTTGAGTTATAGTGAAACAAGTCAATTCTGGTTTTATAACAGTTTGTTGCAGAAGTGATATTTTGGTCTTTTAGTAGTAAAATCTATCCCCCTTTTAACCTAGCGGTTCAACTCTACATTGAAATAGTGATGTATTGGCCTCGATGTCATCTCGAGGGAGGGGGTCGGTATGAAATACACTCTTTTCTAGATGTGCTGAGCGGTACCACCTCAAGGCTAACAATAAAAGCTGGTGACAGCACGCCTTATTTGACAGTGGTCTTGACTAGACTACTGACATTACACGGAATTCAAAAGACAGTAAAGCACTTTTTAAAAAATTATTTTTTTATTTCACCTTTATTTAACCAGGTAGGCTAGTTGAGAACAAGTTCTCATTTACAACTGCGACCTGGCCAAGATAAAGCGTAGCAATTCGACACATACAACAACACAGAGTTACACATGGAATAAACAAAACATACAGTAGAACAAAAAATTAAAAGTATATACAGTGAGTGCAAATGAGGTAAGTTAAGGAAATAAATAGGCCATGGTGGCGAAGTAATTACAATAAAGCAATTAAACACTAGAATGGTAGATCGGCAGAAGATGAATGTGCAGGTAGAGATACTGGGGTGCAAAGGAGCAAAATAAATAAATACCAGTATGGGGATGAGGTAGGTAGATAGCTGGGCTGTTTACAGGTGGGCTATGTACTGGTGCAGTGATCTGTAAGCTGCTCTGACAGCTGGTGCTTAAAGCTAGTGAGGGAGATGTGAGTCTCCAGCTTCAGAGACTTTTGCAATTCGTTCCAGTCATGGGCAGCAGAGAACTGGAAGGAAAGACGACCAAAGGAGGAATTGACTTTGGGGGTGACCAGTGAGATATACCTGCTGGAGCGCGTGCTACGAGTGGGTGCTGCTATGGTGACCAGTGAGCTAAGGCGGGGCTTTACCTAGCAGAGACTTGTAGATAACCTGTAGCCAGTGGGTTTGGCGACAAGTATGAAGCGAGGGCCAGCCAACGAGAGATTACAGGTCGCAATGGTGGGTAGTGTATGGGGCTTTGGTGACAAAACGGGTGGCACTGTGATAGACTGCATCCAGTTTGTTGAGTAGAGTGTTGGAGGCTATTTTATAGATGACATCACCGAAGTCGAGGATCGGTAGGATGGTCAGTTTTACGAGGGTATGTTTGGCAGCATGAGTGAAGGAGGCTTTATTGCGATTTAATTTTGGATTGGAGATGCTTAATGTGAGTCTGGAAGGAGAGTTTACAGTCTAACCAGACACCCAGGTATTTGTAGTTGTCCACGTATTCTAAGTCAGAAACGTCCAGAGTAGTGATGCTGGATGGGCGAGCAGGTGCGGGCAGTGATCGATTGAATAGCATGCATTTAGTTTCCGCATCTGACCAAAGTTTTTTGCTTACCATTTCATACACATCTGTATTGCTTTTACGAAGAAAGAAAACGTCTAGACTGTGGATTATACCTTTATATCTGTAGCTATATCCACTGTATATGTCAACTTGTTGTGTTTTTTTCCCTCAACCGTTATGACTGATTGGTGTCGCGGTCTGCTAAAACAGTTGGCTCCTAGTTCAATGATTGCAAGTTCTAATCCCACATGGGGCATATACATCCTTTATTTACAATATTCATATCGTTGCCCACACACTTCTAATTCTGGAAGGTGAAAGCATAGGCCTTCGCTCTGGTAGTAGTTGCTACCAGCGCTCAGTCTCAGGTCAGAATTAAACATCCATGTTTTCAAACGTCAAATTTCGAAGTCTTTTTAAGGTTAAATTTAGGCATTAACTCCAAATTCTCAAGCTTAGGCATTAAGGTGAGGGTTAAGGTTTGGGATAGGCTTAAAACAAGAATATCAAAATCAACCTTATGTCACTGGATTTGAACTTGCAACCATTGGAATCGGTGGCAGATGCTTACACCCATCCACCATACCCGTACACAACGCCCTAGCAAAACTGAAACCTCACTGTTGCCCCTAGTGGCTGGTTTCCACTTCATCTCCCGATGTCCTCAGACATGGATGGACTTTGAATACTGACTTGTATCACGAGTACTAAAGACATCTTTAATCAGTTTTGTTTGATATTTTTCTGCCATGCGTAATATGCGGTGCACTTTGAATACTGACTTGTATCACGAGTACTAAAGACATCTTTAATCAGTTTTGTTTGATATTTTTCTGCCATGCGTAATATGCGGTGCACTATTTAATGTATAAGTCACAATGTTTATTAAACACCTACATGCTGTGTAAGGGATATTTGACCAATAAAGAGTGTGATGGAGTGCTGCTTCAGATAACCTGGCCTCCACAATCACCCGACCTCAAACCAATTGAGATGGTTTGGGATGTGTTGGACCGCAGAGTGAAGGAAAAGCAGCTAACAAGTGCTCAGCATATGTGGGAACTCCTTCAAGACTGTTGGAAAAGCATTCCAGGTGAAGCTGGTTGAGAGAATGCCAAGTGTGCAAAGCTGTCATCAAGGCAAAGGGTGGCTACTTTGAAGAATCTCAAATGTAAAATATATTTAGATTTGTTTACACTTTTTGGGTTACTACATGATTCCTTATGTGTTATTTCATAGTTTTGATGTCTTCAGTATTATTCTACAATGTAGAAAATAATAAAAATAAAGAAAAACCCTTGAATGAGTCATGGTGGCCGCAGTGCGATATAGAGGTATGCCGAAAACCAGCGACCAATACATTTTCACCCGTGACATCCTTTTTTCAAAATAGCCCAACTGCGGAAAAACCATGGGCATGGCAACCCTACCCCCAGGGCAAAATGAGTGTGACACCCCTGATGTAGGGGGTTATTGACTGAGTTTTGAAAACCCCTGCAGGTTGAGCAATGCATAAACCGGTTGAAGGAAATGAAGCTGGATGCTGCTCTTCTGGACCTGAAGGAGCTATGTCCAAAGAAAGTGCAAAGGTACTAACTTGCTAGAATTACTCTGCATTTAGCTATTCCCTGTGCCAGGGAATGTACATGCCCTTGTTGGACTACTTAGCTGCATCTAATCACGCAGACACTATCGAGCATCAAGATCCATATAACTTGTTTTGGGGTCGATATTTATTTGATAGCCAATACACCGTAGACTAACTGTGTCATCTTGATGTGTGTATGCTTGTGTTTGCAGCAAGTTAGCTATGGAGACGGGTCAGTGTGATGTCCCCAGTCAGCCCATACTGGAATGGCTTTGTCTCAAGGTGTTGGGAGCTGCCAGACTGATGACATGTCTGCTCAATCACTGCACCAGAGCCTTCATGTATCCTTCTCTTTCTCTCATCTGGGAGACGTCAGCTGCTATCTCTTTCTCCTTGCTTTTTTTTTTTAAACCTCTTTTTTTTGTTGCCTAAGTGTCCTTTTAGTTTTTTGAAAGGTGATCTAAATCCAATGTATGATTATTACTATATAAATGACTGTTGCTGGCGTTCCAGGTCATCTTTTTTTGCAGTTGCATATTGTTAGGTCTCTCAATGCCTGGAGAAGTGTTTAACTTGTCAGGAACCACAGTAATACCTACTCAGCCATCAACATGTCTTAAGGCATCTTGAGACATATCCAGAGATGACTTAAGATCAACATAAATGAAGACGTCTCGAGACAAAAGTGATGACGGGGTATGTAACAACACGACAGTCTTCTGTAATGTGCAGCATGACTGCAAAAAAATAAAAAAGACCACCTGGAACGCAACAATGTTCTCAGTGTAGACATGTATACATGAGCATGGTGTGTATGATTGCCTTGACCAAATCTCCTCTCCAGACTAGCAAGGCAGGACCTCCAATCAAAGCAATTCATTACGTTGAACGTGGTGCTCACCAGCATGCTTAGTCGACTGTGGTGAGTCCTGTGGCTCTTTCAGGGTCTTGTCTGACGTACTGCTTTTCACTCAAACCTGTCCCTTCTTACTAGAGCTGACTTACTATGACTTAGCTAGATGAGACAACCACATATCAATCTTAAGACGAATGTAAGTGACTCTGTAAGTGGAAGTGACTCTGGATAGGAGTGATGTATCTTCCTGCTCCTTAGGGTGTTTTTCCGGGGCATCCTGGGTAGGCTGGCCCCTCTCTACCAGCACCTCCTGGAGCTCCTGAAGGAGGTGTCCCAGGCTCAGGCTATGGCCTTCCTCATAGACTTCACCCTGCCTGCAGGGATGGCAGAGTTCCTCGGGCCCTCTGACTCTTCCTTGTTGAAGATGGAGCATTCCCGGGCTCCTAAGGGCCTTGGAGGGATAGGAGCCTCCAGGTCCTCTGTGCTCAACAGACTGTTCAGAGAGGAGGGAGGGGAGAGTAGGAAGCAGGCTCTGGGTGGTCCCTCCAATAGGAAGAGCAGCAAAGTGGATCTGGGAACTGCGGTCTTACTCCGGAGAACTGGTGATACAGGTTAGTGTCCCCGGATTCTGTATTCCTTGCTTTTTGCCGTTTCAGGCTGGGTATTTATAAAGCACTTTGTGATTGGTGTCAAGCTGCTGATGTAAAAAGGACTTTATAAAATACATTTGATAGATTGATTGATTTATTTTTTGTAGCTCTCCTGGCATAGCCTATGTTCTGTTGTTTACATTTGAACATATAATATATAACAGTCATATAATTTCCTTATAACAGGTGCCGTCTCTGGATTTGATATGAAGCAGTTGCTGAAACGAACCCATGGCGGTATCACAGAGGTATGTGTGGTTGTTTTTATGTCCAAATATTATAGAGTCCACTACTTTTCATTTGAGTTAGTTATTTGATGATGAGTGTTGTTACTTATACTAGATTGTCATTTGAACTCTGCAGGTGTCAACAGAACAAGAGCAGCCTTCATTACTGGATGCTGCTGTGATTGGTCAGAAGAGGAAGTTTCTGAAGCAACTGAAAACAGCCACCACTTTCAGCAACATGGCCGCCCACCTGGAGGAAGTGATGCGATGGTGTGAATGCAGGAAGCTGCGTCAGGAGAAGGGGCGTCTGACGTTCCTGAACCTGAAGTGCCAGAGGATGAAACGCCTGGAATCAGAGGGCTGCAGGTACAGGGGCTCTATTTTAACTGGGCTTTTAATAATATTGTCTATTGCATCTTTCAGACTATCACAATGGGATATCTTTGCACACCTTGTCCAAACTAAAACTTCCAGTCACATTAACGATGGGGAACCTATGTGTTGTTTGTTCTTGGTCTCCCCAGTGTACAAGGGAAACTAACGCGCTACAAACGGGAGGTTTGCTGGGCCCTGTCACTCAGAGGGGTGGTACCCAGGACCTGTCAGTCGCTGAAGACACTGTGGAGGAGGGCTCACCCTAGAATTTGCTTTCAGCCATTCAGGACTGCATTTGAACCAATCACAAGTGCATTCTGTGTCAACAGAAAACGGTCACTAAGACACAAGAGAAACAGGAGTATTTTACCTGGCACACCGGGGGATGTGGCCACGATGACTGCTGACCAGTCCCTTAGCAATGAGTTTAGCAACCAAAGTAGAGACACTCCAGCTCAGAAACCCTTGGATCTGAACGAGACTAACATTGATGACATTTTTGCCTTCATAGGTTTCTAAGACTCCAAAACCCTGGCCTATGGGATAAAAGGGGTTCTCAGCTTTCATGATTTAAACAAAGAAATCCACACAAGGTTTTCTTGGTTGCATGTGTTTCATCTCTGACATCAAGTTACATTTTTTTCACTGATGTTTCTAGACCTACATCAGTCGCTTGCCTTAAGTTTTTCTTAAAGTAGCCTATAAATAAAATGTTTTAGAAACGTGGTATTAAACCTATGCATACCCTTACAGTCTGTGTGCGGTATTCACTTTTTTATCTAATTATATTTGTCATTTACAGGAAAACTGCTAATACATTGCTAACAAATAAATGTCAACTTTTCTTTAAGACAAATCATAAACAGAACATGGCAAGTTTCCTACATTTCAGCTAGATTCCTTTTTTTCAAGGGCATAAATAATAATACATTTAAACTGGGTTCCTTCCAATTCACAAATATTGCCTAGAATTCACCTGATTGGATGGAAATGGGGTGTGATAAACCATATACTGTAAAGGGCAATAATTCAAGGTTAACAATCAGCAGGGATACCTAGTCAGTTATTCAACTGAAATGTGCCCTCTGCAGTTAACCCATTCACTGAATCAGAGAGGTGCGGGAGGCTGCCTTATTCGACATCATCGGCACCCAGGGAGAAGTTGTTCGGGGTAGAACGGCAGATTTTTCCACCTTGCCTGCTCAGGGATTTGAACCAGCGCCCTTTCGGTAACTGGCCCAATGCTCTTAACACCTGCCTCAATTAGCAACCTCCATACAAACATCTTTTGATTTATGTTGAAATAAAAATAACTGCTTTATTGTATGAACATTAATGTATTGTCACAGCAGATGGACAGGTTGTTCTCAATCTGATACACTGTAAAACAGAAAGGGATCAAAACCACAGAGTTCTGAGAGCCTTTTTCAGTTGCTCTTAGCAACAACGATGCATATGTTTATTGGAAAAACAGGTTAAAAGTCTACAGTACAAAGTCCTCAACATATCTGCCAACCTTATTATCAACACAAGGTCCTACATAAATCTCTGAGCTTACGCTTCAGTCCGAGGTTTCATTTTAGCCCACAGTCTGTCCCAGAATGCCTGGTGCTGATGGGGGTCCCGGTGCCCGTCCAGATAGGTCCTGGTCTTCACCAGGCCAGCCAGCCTGTGGTGGGCAGACAGGCAGTTAGGAGGGGTGGGGAAGGGGGTTGATCAGGAGAAGGATGTCCCTTTGCTCCACCTGCAACCTGGAGGTGTTCAGCCAAATCTCCAGGGAACACCAGTTACTGCGCAGGTAAGGCGACTGACCAGGCAGAGGGTGTGGCGGCTCCGGTAGAGGCTCTGATGTTCTCCACTATGTCCTTCCCCATCTGGAAGTCTACAGTCGTGGCCAAAAGTTGAGAATGACACAAATATTAATTTCCACAAAGTTTTCTGCTTCAGTGTCTTTAGATTTTTTTGCCAGATGTTACACTGAAGTATAATTACAAGCATTTCATTTGTCAGAATTTGTGGATTGTTTGTCCACCCGCCTCTTGAGGATTGACCACAAGTTGTCAACGGGATTAAGTTCTGGGAGTTTCCTGGCCATCGACCCAAAATATCAATGTTTTGTTCCCCGAGCCACTTAGTTATCACTTTTGCCTTATGGCAAGGTGCTCCATCATGCTAGAAAATACATTTTGTCACCAAACTGTTCGTGGATGGTTGGGAGAAGTTGCTCTCGAAGGATGTGTTGGTACCATTCTTTATTCATGGCTGTGTTCTTAGGCAAAATTGTGAGTGAGCCCACTCCCTTGGCTGAGAAGCAACCCCACACATGAATGGTCTCAGGATGCTTTACTGTTGGCATGACACAGGACTGATGGTAGCGCTCACCTTGTCTTCTCTGGACAAGCTTTTTTCCGGATTCCCCAAACAATCGGAAAGGGGATTCATCAGAGAAAATGACTTTACCCCAGTCCTCAGCAGTCCATTCCCTGTACCTTTTGCAGAATATCAGTCTGTCCCTGATGTTTTTCCAGGAGAGAAGTGGCTTCTTTGCTGCCCTTCTTGACACCAGGCCATCCTCCAAAGGTCTTCGCCTCACTGTGCGTGCAGATGCACTCACACCTGCCTGCTGCCATTCCTGAGCAAGCTCTGTACTGGTGGTGCCCCGATCCTGCAGCTGAATCAACTTTAGGAGACGGTCCTGGCGCTTTCTGGACTTTCTTGGGTGCCCTGAAACCTTCTTCACAACAATTGAACGGCTCTCTTTGAAGTCCTTGATGATCCGATAAATGGTTGATTTAGGTGCAATCTTACTGGCAGAAATATCCTTGCCTGTGAAGCCCTTTTTGTGCAAGTCAATGATGACGGCATGTGTTTCCTTGCAGTTAATAATGATTGACGGAGGAAGAACAATGATTCCAAGCACCACCCTCCTTTTGAGGCTTCCAGTCTGTTATTCGAACTCAATCAGCATGACAGAGTGATCTCCAGCCTTGTCCTTATCAACACACACTTGTGTTAACGAGAGAATTACTGACATGTCAGCTGGTCCTTTTGTGGCAGGGCTGAAATGCAGTGGGAATGTTTTTTGGGGGATTCAGTTCATTTGCATGGCAAAGAGGGACTTTGCAATTCATCTGATCACACTTCATAACATTCTGGAGTATATGCAAATTGCCATCATACAAACTCAGGCAGCAGACTTTGTGAAAATGTATATTTGTGTCATTCCCAAAACTTTTGGCCACGACTGTTCTGTGTAGACAGAAGCACAGGAAAGGAGGACCCCTCTGTTCCAGGTTGGGCAGAAGCTCCTACACCTAGTGCTCGTCCTTCCCGCTGTAGGAGGCAAATGCGTCATAGTGATAGTGTCCCCCCACCCCCCCCCCCCCCCCCCCCCGGTGTTGGATAGCATGGCCTCCAACAGCCAGCCAACGGTGATGTGGTAGAAGGGGAGGAGCTAGAGGCCAGCCAGGTTATGGATGAAAACCACCAGCACGAAGAACAGGACTCCCAGGGTTGTCGCAGCAAAGCCCACCTCTGTTGTGCAGTTGGCTTCTGTGTACTTGACAAAGTTAGGTTTGTCTAACAAGCATATCAAGTCTTCCAAAGCTTCATTATGATCATGATTAAGCATGATCACTTCAACCTGCCTGTACCCCTTTGCCCGAGCAATCAAAACATTTGTAGTGTATTAAATAAAGGCTAGAGAGGTTCAGTAAAGCTAGAATATATTATAAATGTTCTCGATACGCAAATAGGATGTTTTCGAAGATATCAAGTATTTTGTTAAACTTCCCTTGAGTCAATCCTGCAGTTTGAAAGTTTCAGAACATTCAGTTTGGTCAGGTTGTGAAAAATGTTGGCAGTAATCTGTATTGAAAGATCCGCCCGTATTTAGTCAGTTTTCTCAGGGGAATCAGCTGCTTGATGTTAAATCAACCACTTTTAGCTGAAAGCTTAGATCTGTACTCAAGTCTTTCCAATTATATGAAGTACTTTCCCATGAATTCAGATCCACAAAGGAATTCTTCAGCATTAAAGATAAATGACAGACTCAAAGAAAGGTCTGTCACAGTCCTCAAATGACACAGTCTGGCCTTTGAGCTGGAGACTCAGATTGTGTTTGGACGTGACATTAATGCCAATTATCAACTGCATTGGCCTCATACCTGAACTAATGTACAGAAGAGTCCGCTGCCTCAGAATGTCGCCAAATATGAGTGTCAGATTCAGCTTGAACACAGGTTCTGTAGGTGGAAAGTTCAAGTTCCCCAGAAACACATGAGGTGTGTGAAAGACATTGCCTCAATAGTGAGAATCAGTGGATTGTCCCTCAGGTCTAATGCCAAACTATGTAAACCAGTAAACATGTTTGCATGCATCTCTTCATTTTATTTTGTGTAATGTCTAAGAGCTCCAGATTTGTCAATCCCAGGAAATCAAAGTCTTCACTGTGTGAAATTAAATTCAGTGATAAAACCCGATTCTGCAGCTTCTCAAAACAGCTGAACTGTTTTGCAAAAAGCATTTCTAGATTATTTCCCAATAAAATTTGATGTGTTATCCATGTAATTGTTGATTTTGGAAAAAGCAGAGATTGGGTCTATTTTGTGTCTGGCCTAATCTAATTTATTAAGGTATTTGAGACTATATAAAATTCCATTTAAAATGTGAAGTAGGATTTACCTTTTTAAATGCAAATATTTCAGCCCAATGCATGATTCAACACTGGACATTGCTACTTATAGTGGTATATTCCAAACTGATTTCCTTGATTGAAAGCAAAAACACTATATTACAGATATTCTCAATCTAATTCATTACTAGATAAACTCTAGGACTGTATTTTCTTAATGCCAGATAGGGGAAGGCGCAATAGTATTTCCTGGCTGAGCCCTAGTTTAAAAGTTGTCAGGTTCTGGAGACAAGACAGTGGCACCTTCTTCTATATGTGTTATTTGATAACTTAATGATTGTTAGGTTAATCAAAACAGAGACTTTCGTTGGTGTTCTAAGATCGAACGGTTTGATTGGTTTAGCGATTTTATCACTGGTGCCTCCACATATAGCTCTGTAAGTGACTTTATATTCGTTACTCTGCATAGTATCTCGGACAAATCATCTACACAGGGTTCACTAATGGAAACACTTTGTAACTGAGGTATGCCATGGAAAACATCTGGTTTCCGCCCAGGTAATGGATGTGTCACTGCAACCTTAAAGGTCTTCAATGATGTCACCATTGCCCTTGATTATAAGCAATATTGTGCCGCTATTTTTATTGACTTGGCCAAAGCTTTTGATACGGTAGACAATTCCATTCATGTGGGCCGGCTAAGGAGTACTGGTGTCTCTGAGGGGTCTTTGGCCTGGTTTGCTAACTACCTCTCTCAAAGAGTGCAGTGAATAAAGTCAGAAAATCTGCTGTCTCAGCCACTGCCTGTCACCAAGGGAATACCCCAAGGCTCAATCCTAGGCCCCACACTCTTAATCTACATCAACAACATAGCTCAGGCAGTAGGAAGCTCTCTCATCCATTTATATGCAGATGATAGGGTCGTATACTCAGCTGGCCCCTCCCCAGATTTTATGTTAAATGCTCTACATCAAAGTGTCCAACAAGCTTTCTCTACCCTTAACCTTGTTCTGAACACCTCCAAAACAAAGGTCATGGTAAAAAGAATGCCCCTCTCCCCACAGGTTTGATTACTACCTCCTGAGGGTTTAGAGCTTGTGGTAGTCACCTCATACAAGTACTTGGGAGTATGGCTAGACGGTACACTGTCCTCCTCTCAGCACATGTCAAAGCTGCAGGCTGAAGTTAAATCTAGACTTGGTTTCCTCTATTGTAATCGCTCCTCTTTCAACCCAGCTGCCAAACTAACCCTGATTCAGATGACCATCCTACCCATGCTAGATTACGGAGACAATTTATAGATTGGCAGGTAAGGGTGCTCTCAAGCGGCTAGATTTTCTTTACCATTCAGCCATCAGATTTGCCATCAATGCTCCTTATAGGACACATCACTGCACTATACTCCTCTGTAAACTGGTCATCTCTATACCGTAGCAAGACCCACTGGTTGATGCTTATTTATAAAACCCTCTTAGGCCTCACTCCCCCTATCTGAGATATCTACTGCAGCCCTCATCCTCCACTTACAACACCCGTTCTGCCAGTCACATTCTGTTAAAGGTCCCCAAAGCACACACATCCATGGGTGGCTCCTCTTTTCAGTTCGCTGCAGCTAGCGACTGGAACGAGCTGCAACAAACACTCAAACTGGACAGCTTTATCTCAATCTCTTCATTCAAAGACTCAATCATGGACAGTCTTTGTCGGCGCTCTTGGAATAAGAGCGCCGACAGAGATGGACGCCTCGCTTCGCGTTCCTAGGAAACTATGCAGTTTTTTGTTTTTTTACGTGTTATTTCTTACATTAGTACCCCAGGTCATCTTAGGTTTCATTACATACAGTCGAGAAGAACTACTGAATATAAGATCAGCGTCAACTCACCATCAGTACGACCAAGAATATGTTTTTCGCGACGCGGACCCTGTGTTCTGCCTTACAAACAGGACAACGGAGTGGATCCTATGCAGCGACCCAAAAAAACGCCTCCGAAAGAGAGGGAAACGAGGCGGTCTTCTGGTCAGACTCCGGAGACGGGCACACCGTGCACCACTCCCTAGCATTCTTCTTGCCAATGTCCAGTCTCTTGACAACAAGGTTGATGAAATCCGAGCAAGGGTAGCATTCCAGAGGGACATCAGAGACTGTAACGTCCTTTGCTTCACTGAAACATGGCTCACTGGAGAGACTCTATCCGAAGCGGTGCAGCCAACGGGTTTCTCCACGCATCGCGCTGACAGAAACAAACATCTTTCTGGTAAGAAGAGGGGCGGGGGCGTATGCCTCATGGCCAACGTGACATGGTGTGATGAAAGAAACATACAGGAACTCAAATCCTTCTGTTCACCTGATTTAGAATTCCTCACAATCAAATGTAGACCGCATTATCTACCAAGAGAATTCTCTTTGATTATAATCACAGCCGTATATACCCCCCCCCAAGCAGACACATCGATGGCTCTGAACAAACTTTATTTAACTCTCTGCAAACTGGAAACGATTTATCCGGAGGCTGCATTCATTGTAGCTGGGGATTTTAACAAGGCTAATCTGAAAACAAGACTCCCTAAATTTTATCAGCATATTGATTGCGCAACCAGGGGTGGAAAGACCTTGGATCATTGTTACTCTAACTTCCGCGACGCATATAAGGCCCTGCCCCGCCCCCCTTTCGGAAAAGCTGACCACGACTCCATTTTGTTGATCCCTGCCTACAGACAGAAACTAAAACAAGAGGCTCCCACGCTGAGGTCTGTCCAAGCTGGTCCGACCAAGCTGACTCCACACTCCAAGACTGCTTCCATCACGTGGACTGGGAGATGTTTCGTATTGCGTCAGATAACAACATTGACGAATACGCTGATTCGGTGTGCGAGTTCATTAGAACGTGCGTTGAAGATGTCGTTCCCATAGCAACGATTAAAACATTCCCTAACCAGAAACCGTGGATTGATGGCAGCATTCGTGTGAAACTGAAAGCGCGAACCACTGCTTTTAATCAGGGCAAGGTGTCTGGTTACATGACCGAATACAAACAGTGCAGCTATTCCCTAAGCAAGGCTATCAAACAAGCTAAGCGCCAGTACAGAGACAAAGTAGAATCTCAATTCAACGGCTCAGACACAAGAGGCATGTGGCAGGGTCTACAGTCAATCACGGACTACAGGAAGAAATCCAGCCCAGTCACGGACCAGGATGTCTTGCTCCCAGGCAGACTAAATAACTTTTTTGCCCGCTTTGAGGACAATACAGTGCCACTGACACGGCCTGCAACGAAAACATGCGGTCTCTCCTTCACTGCAGCCGAGGTGAGTAAGACATTTAAACGTGTTAACCCTCGCAAGGCTGCAGGCCCAGACGGCATCCCCAGCCGCGCCCTCAGAGCATGCGCAGACCAACTGGCCGGTGTGTTTACGGACATATTCAATCAATCCCTATACCAGTCTGCTGTTCCCACATGCTTCAAGAGGGCCACCATTGTTCCTGTTCCCAAGAAAGCTAAGGTAACTGAGCTAAACGACTACCGCCCCGTAGCACTCACATCCGTCATCATGAAGTGCTTTGAGAGACTAGTCAAGGACCATATCACCTCCACCCTACCTGACACCCTAGACCCACTCCAATTTGCTTACCGCCCAAATAGGTCCACAGACGATGCAATCTCAACCACACTGCACACTGCCCTAACCCATCTGGACAAGAGGAATACCTATGTGAGAATGCTGTTCATCGACTACAGCTCGGCATTCAACACCATAGTACCCTCCAAGCTCGTCATCAAGCTCGAGACCCTGGGTCTCGACCCCGCCCTGTGCAACTGGGTACTGGACTTCCTGACGGGCCGCCCCCAGGTGGTGAGGGAAGGCAACAACATCTCCTCCCCGCTGATCCTCAACACTGGGGCCCCACAAGGGTGCGTTCTGAGCCCTCTCCTGTACTCCCTGTTCACCCACGACTGCGTGGCCACGCACGCCTCCAACTCAATCATCAAGTTTGCGGACGACACAACAGTGGTAGGCTTGATTACCAACAACGACGAGACGGCCTACAGGGAGGAGGTGAGGGCCCTCAGAGTGTGGTGTCAGGAAAATAACCTCACACTCAACGTCAACAAAACTAAGGAGATGATTGTGGACTTCAGGAAACAGCAGAGGGAACACCCCCCTATCCACATCGATGGAACAGTAGTGGAGAGGGTAGCAAG
Organism: Oncorhynchus clarkii lewisi; assembly: GCF_045791955.1. Lineage (NCBI taxonomy): Eukaryota > Metazoa > Chordata > Actinopteri > Salmoniformes > Salmonidae > Oncorhynchus > Oncorhynchus clarkii. The sequence continues at coordinate 15,768,253 of NC_092168.1, forward strand.
TTTTAAGTTCCTCGGCATACACATCACAGACAAACTGAATTGGTCCACTCACACAGACAGCATCGTGAAGAAGGCGCAGCAGCGCCTCTTCAACCTCAGGAGGCTGAAGAAATTCGGCTTGTCACCAAAAGCACTCACAAACTTCTACAGATGCACAATCGAGAGCATCCTGGCGGGCTGTATCACCGCCTGGTATGGCAACTGCACCGCCCTCAACCGTAAGGCTCTCCAGAGGGTAGTGAGGTCTGCACAACGCATCACCGGGGGCAAACTACCTGCCCTCCAGGACACCTACACCACCCGATGTCACAGGAAGGCCATAAAGATCATCAAGGACATCAACCACCCGAGCCACTGCCTGTTCACCCCGCTATCATCCAGAAGGCGAGGTCAGTACAGGTGCATCAAAGCTGGGACCGAGAGACTGAAAAACAGCTTCTATCTCAAGGCCATCAGACTGTTAAACAGCCACCACTAACACTGAGTGGCTGCTGCCAACACACTGACACTGACTCAACTCCAGCCACTTTAATAATGGGAATTGATGGGAAATGATGTAAATATATCACTAGCCACTTTAAACAATGCTACCTTATATAATTACCCTACATTATTCATCTCATATGCATACGTATATACTGTACTCTATATCATCGACTGTATCCTTATGTAATACATGTATCACTAGCCACTTTAAACTATGCCACTTTGTTTACATACTCATCTCATTTGTACATACTGTACTCGATACCATCTACTGTATCTTGCCTATGCTGCTCTGTACCATCACTCATTCATATATCCTTATGTACATATTCTTTATCCCCTTACACTGTGTACAAGACAGTAGTTTTGGAATTGTTAGTTAGATTACTTGTTATTACTGCATTGTCGGAACTAGAAGCACAAGCATTTCGCTACACTCGCATTAACATCTGCTAACCATGTGTATGTGACAAATAAAATTTGATTTGATTTGATTTGATTCTTGTTGACAGTTGTGGCTGCTTTGTGTGATGCATTGTTGTCTCTACCTTCTTGCCCTTTGTGTAGTTGTCTGTGCCCAATAATGTTTTTACCATATTTGTCCTCCTACCACACTGTGTTGTCTTATAGGTCTCTCTTTATGTAGTGTTGTGTTGTCTCTCTTGTTGTGATGTGTGTTTTGTCCTACATTTATATTGTATTTATTTTGAATCCCAGGCCCCCGCCCCCTGCAGGAGGCCTTTTAACTTTTGGTAGGCCGTCATTGTAAATACGTTTTTGACGTTTTACTGACTTGCCTAGTTAAATAAATGAAATTCAATCTGGTACCATTGCTGATAGCCTATAACCAAATATGGTCAAATGACAACTTGACTACATCTCTGAATGTGTGAGGCCCAAAATGACAATCACACTACCCAAATGATAATTGGCTCATTCAAATACACCTTTTGCAGATTTGGAAGGCTCTAGCTATTGGTGGTTGAAAGTATTTGAGACAACCACTAATAGAAAGGTACTCCAGATCTTGAAACTGAGACAAAAAGCCCAGACACATGGAACTAGTTTGACCAAATTTCATGGATATGCAGAAGGTGTTTGATATTAGGGGGAAGTCGAAGAAGTAGATCCTTCCTCGTTGGCTGTGACATCTTGACAGGCAGCAGTGTACTGTTTTGCATGAGGACAGTTCCAGGCAGTCAAGTCTTCATCACTGTCAAAAAATGTAGCATTTAGGAAGCATCCATCCACTAACACTCTGAATCCACTGGAGCAGACACAGCCTTCATCTCTCCCAACGAGTCAAATCTATTCAGGTGATTGTCAGAAGTTTGGTTTTGGTTGAAATCTGTAAAACTTTGGTTTGATACAGTAACACCCTTGGGAGTGCTGCAAACAATAGTCTTAGCTTTTATGTCAGATGCCGCCATTGGTGACTAACTCCTCACAGCTTTTTGTTGTTCACCCTTCAGTTGAAAGGTACTCAAGGTTACAAAGTAATTATCGAATGGTTAGTTTGGTTCTGTAAATGAAAGTACAAAAGTCCCACAGTCAATTAGGAAATGAGGGCAGGGCTGCAATAACTTCTCTGATCATCACAGACTTGTAGTTGAGGTCTGTGTACATCTGAGGAGCAGTACCCTATTTGTACAGTACCGTCCCACTGTAGACAGTTGTATGAATGGATAAGGGGGGTGGATACATACATTACCAGGTCTGTGATACCACATGGAAGATGTCTTTGTTAAAACAGCTTTGGAAGTGTTTTTAAACCCGTCTTAAAAGAGAAATTCTGTATATTTGTATCACCTTTAAAAAAATGTTTTTAAAAGAAAGACCATTCACATGAAGCATATGTTTGGATGTGATAGATGTCAGAAGATAAGTCTCACTAAAGGATCTGCAGTTTGTCATGAAATATATATTTTATTAAAACTCTTGATAGACCACTTCAAATGTTCACCTTTATTTCATTTCCGGGTACATTTACACATCAAAAGATCAGGTGGGTAGGTACCTTCTTTAAGACAACACACTAGCAACTAGCCTCTGTGTAAAAGACAAAGAGAACAACTAAGGTGCGGTGCAATGTGGAGTGTTCGTCACAGATATATATACTGAGTATACCTAACATTATGAACACCTGCTCTTTCCATGACTTAGACTAACCAGGTAAAAGCTATGATCCCTTATTGATGTCCCTTGTTAGATCCACTTCAATCAGTGTAGATGAAGGGGAGGAGACAGGTTAAAGAAGGATTTTTTTTTTGTTTTAAACCTTGAGACAATTGATTTTGTATGTGTGCCATTCAGAACGTGAATGGGCAAGACAAAAGATTTAAGTGCCTTTGAACCCGATATGTTAGTAGGTGCCTGGTGCACCGGGTTGTGTCAAGAACTGCACTGCTGCTGGGTTTTTCACACAACAGTTTCCCGTGTGTATCAAGAATGTGTGTACCACCCAAAGGACATCCAGCACACATGGCCACTGTGGGAAGCATTGGAGTCAACATGGACCAGCATCTACACCTTGTAGTCCCTGCTACGACAAATTGAAGCTGTTCTGAAGACAAAAGGGGGTGCAACTTAATATTAGGAAGGGGTTCTTCATGTTTGGTATAGTCTGTATTTAGTCTATTCATCTATGTAAATGTTAAAAAATATGCGCCAAAACATGAATTACACTAATGGATACAAAGACAGTACATTCATAAATATGGTTCAAATGTACTGTCTAATAATTTAAAACTAAATGAATGTTCAGTACAACACTTGTATTAGTCAGGAAGACTTGTAATGTATTTTTGTTGTTGCTTTAACATACAAATGATAAAATATGAGCCATGTGTAAAATATCCTGGAGGGGTCCATTTAAAACTCAATATAATGTCTTAATGCTGGTGTGTGTGTGTGTCATGAGTCCTACGACATGGACTAATAAATTAGTTTAGGTTGACTGGTTTGCAAATATAAATATTGAAAAAGTTATTGTAGTTCTGACAGGAGTGACTAGACAGAAACCTTTTCATAGTGAACAGTTTCCTCTGTCTCTCACCACTCAACAAATCTCACAATACCTCGCCTCAGTCACTACCACACTGCAACCCTGCTGGCCTTCACGAGGTATACACTGCAGGTATACACGGACTTCATTCAGGATCTGAGATGGCTTCCTACCCCTGAAGATTGTGGTTTCTTTTGTTGTTATGAAGTAAAGCTTCACAGAAACCTCTCCCATGTTGAGAATACCTCACTTTTTAAAATGGCAGGACCCTGTAACGCACAATTTCAGCCTGTTAAGGTCAGTGTGTGTGTGTGTGGTGTGATTGAGTGGGAAGGATGTAGGTACGGTATTGCACCCAGGTCGCTGCATGCTGCTGTCAGAGTCCCGCGGCCTGTCCGTGCTCACATCTGGGTGATCTTGCCCTTTTCTCCATTGTTGCCATTCTCGTCGCACTCGAAGCCTCCATTTTCCAGGGCGTACTTCTGCTTATCCTTAGGTGCCTCAGCATCCCCCTCTGCTCCCTCGCTGTCTAACTCAGATGAACCTGCTCCACACATCCTCTTATACATCCGGTAAGCTGTAGGAAGCAGAACCACTCCTGTTACACCTACTGTGTGCCTTTACAGCCACAAATTCTCAATCTAAATAAGCACTGAAAAGCATCAATAATATAGTCTGAGAGAAGTTAATGATCAGACTGGCACCCGGGCAATCAATCATTAGCTAGAATGACAAATAACTGTTGGGAATATAGATAACACACGGTAGAAAATACCAGACCATAGGCCTACTATACATTGATAAGTCGACCACAAAACCATTCAAAACTTTTGATAGCATATCAATATTGACATTAGCTCTTCAACAGCGGTATAAGCTGACCCACCTCCAACAGACATGACAGCCACCACCAGTTGGAAGATGCTGTAGATGAGCGGGAAGGCGAACATGACCTCCAGGTCTTCAGGGGAGAACGACAGCTGGACGATGGTGCTGCACAACTGGGAGTTCTGGAAGCCTGTCTCCAGGGCGATGGTACGACACCTTAAACACAATCGAAGGGCTTGTTAACTACAGTAGGTTCCATGGAGCGACGAAGGGCTCCGCTTGACTGGCGTGCTTATGAAGAACCTTCTGCTCTGTTAAAATGCACTGGATGGTTTTCATTGTAGCGTCTGTGGGAGTACCTTGCACATCTGGTCCTGTAGTGTTTACATGAACTTGAATGTTAAGGCATTTCCAGAGAGGAGACAAAAGGAATAACTCATTCAGGTTATTCAAGTATAATTCAGGTAGGCGTTATCAACACCTTTTACTGCAATGGTAACTTGGATTTTATCAGCTAGGTACAATATTAAGACTGGACTATCATGAATCATATAATATTGCAGTAGTACCTGTGCCAGGGTTGTCCTACAAAGCGGGCCATGAAGAAGCCCAGGGTGAAGCCTACGAAGGGGTAGATGGCTCCGATGATCCAGAGAGAGGGAGAGATGGTCCAGGAGGACTGGTACAGCACCCCACCAACCACCGCAATTATGATGATGAGGAGGAGGCCAACTATGGAACCCACCTGCAAACACACATTTTACAGACTTGATTTGAATCCACAAATCGCATGCACACTATTGAACCCGGAATAACAACCTAGAAGTGTATAGTGTAGCAGTAGTGTGGAACAAAACCAGCTGTGTGCAGTGCGAGGAGTTTAATCTTACCTTGAGGATCTTTTTGGCTATTTCGGGCCACTTGTTTTTGACGTAGATTCCCAGGGCGACAGGGATGAGGAGGGACACCAAAGTGATACCTGGAGACGAAGATATACAATCTGTCATCATCTTCCCAACTGCCTCTGGAAGCAATGTCAGCACCAGAACTGTTTGTCGGGAGCTTCATGAAAGGGGTTTCCGTGGCCGATCAACATGTGCAATGCCAAGCGTCGGCTGGAGCGGTGTAAAGCTCGCCGCCATTGGCCTCTGGAGCGGTGTAAAGCTCGCCGCCATTGGCCTCTGGAGCGGTGTAAAGCTCGCCGCCATTGGCCTCTGGAGCGGTGTAAAGCTCGCCGCCATTGGCCTCTGGAGCGGTGTAAAACACGCTCTCACGCTTCACCATCTGGCAGTCCGATTTGGGTTTGGCGGATGCCAGGAGACTACCTGCCCAATGCATTATGCCAACTGTAAAGTTTGGTGGAGGAGGAATAATGTTTTTCATGGTTTGGGCTAGGCCCCTTACTTCCAGTGAAGAGAAATCTTAATGCTACAGCATACAATGACATTCTAGACAAATCTGTGCTTCCAACTTTGTTGCAACAGTTTGGGGAAGGTCCTTTCCTGTTTCAGCATGACATTGCCACTGTGCACAAAGTGAGGTCCATTGAGAAAAGGTTTGTCGAGATCGGAGTAGAAGAACTTGACTGGCCTGCACAGAGCCCTGACCTTCAACCCCATCAAAAACCTTTGGAATGAATTGGAACGCCGACTGCGGGCCAGGCCTAATTGCCCAACCTCACTAATGTTCTGGTGGCTGAATGGATGTAAGTCCCCACAGCAATGTTCCAACATCTAGTGGGATGCCTTCCCAGAAGAGTGGGGGCTGTTATAGCAGCAAAGGGGGGGACCAACTCCATATTAATGCCAATGATTTTGGAAAGAGATGTTTGACGAGCAGGTGTCCACATACTTTTGGTCATGTCGTGTACGTAAGCTGCTATAAGGATCCAAATGTTTTAGCATTTCTAACAGTGTTCTAACACATAGAAATACAATCTATATGTGGAAATCTATACAACTGATATGTTCCTGTGCTGCTAGATGGAATCTAAAGAGTGCTGTACAAAAGCATTCCCACCAATACATTGTGTAGATGGTACATCAATGCATATGCCCCTGTATGGAATGGTTTATTTTAGTATTTGGTAGCTACCTATGCTTTGGTAGGGGATCTGGATGGTGTCAGCAGAGGTCCAGACAGACGTGTAGATGAGCAGACACAGAGGCATCATCCCCAGGGCCAGGACAGAGGAGCAGGCTGTCATGCTGATACTAGGGCGGGGAAAACACACAACATTAGTACGCTGGATCACGATAGAAACACACTCGCATAAAAGTACTCAAAAACATAGTACCAAAGGCAAAACTTGAAAGTAGGCTAAATCATCAAACAAATAACATGTACTCATAGGGGGGGAAATGTGGTATCTAGAACCTAAAAGGGTTCTCCGGCTGTCCCCATAGGAGATCTCTTAAGAACCCTTTTCTGTTCCAGGTAGAACCGTTTTCGGTTCTATTCCACAGAGGGTTCTACATGGAACCCAAAAGTGTTCTACCCGGAATCCAAAATAGTTATCCTACGAGGACAGCCGGAGAACTCTTTTGGAACCATTTCCCCCCCCCATTCTTCTTCATCTAAGAGTGTTACTGCTTCCAGTCAGTCTCACCTGAGGTCCATGTCTCCATCCAGCCAGTAGGCAATGATATTAGAGCTGGAGCCACCGGGACAGCAGCCCATGATGATGATGACGACGGCCTGCACGGGCAGCACGTTGAAGGCCAGCGACAGGGCGAAGGCGGTGAAGGGCATGATGCCGAACTGGCACAAGAAGCCGATAAAAATTCCCCATGGCCTCTTGATGTGTCCCCACAGCTTTCCGGCCTCCACGGTGCAGCCCATGGAGAACATGACCATGGCCAGCATGACGGTCAGCACGATGCTGAGAACTAGGCTCAGGTTCTCGTTGTAGTTGCTGGGAGCCACCAGGCACGACGTGCCCGAGCATATCGTGGCGTTGGTGTGGCAGGTGGCCAACGCCACGGCAGCCGTTGTCATTGGTGTGTTCATAGTGGAGAAAGGGGACTAAAAAAATAAATCTAAAAAGGAACCCAATAGAAGAATTCCAGAGTGCGGGGGGGTGGAGAGAAGTCGTCTGTCCTGTGGCGTTGCGTTCTTTTAAGACTCCTTCGGCTCTCCTCCCTCCTGTATCCACGGTGACGAGGGCTGCACTGAGACCATACACCTCTCCCCTCCAGGCCTTTAAGACCTACCTAAAAAAATATATATAATAATAATTAACTTGTGCCTAACGTTTATGAGGTCAGTGTCCAAAGCGAATGCAGAAAAAGACAGTCATTGATTAAACTTACAATAAACGTAAATTGCACCATCTTACTTTTTTTTTTTATCACTCAGCTCTTAAATTTTATTGTCCTCTTCCAATCACAGCCATGCAACATCATCATCCTGGTACCGCCACCAAAGGAGCGATGATGCCTACCTGTACGTGTTGAGCGCGGGCACAAGGTCCTGTCTGGTGTGCGTCACCTCTCCCCAGTGGGACTGTAAAAGAGTAGGACTGGAAAAAGTCCCTGGGTGTTGGACCCACTATGGGGAAAAAAAAAGAAGCTAGACAGTGACAGTGTCTGTCACTGAAAGACACAAAAATGACATAGTATAAGCCTCGTACCCATTTAGCTGTTAGAGGAAGACAAGGACCCAAAAAGTACCTGAGGTATTCACGCTTCTATCGTTTGGAGAAAGAAAATGAGACATCGTGAAATTCATACCCTGGAAAATAATAATATAATATCAACCAAGTAGATGGATAGATATGTCAACAAAAAAACATGGAAATAATGTGTTACAGCACAAAAACTGTGACAACGTATGTGTGCCTCACATTTCACTATATAATCAGTCGTATTACTGTGCCTCAAATGTATCACAAACCATCTGATTATATTGTAGGTCTGTAACAAGGTTGTTCTTCTTACGCAACTATCCAGTTGATATTACATGAATGTAACCGTATTCTTCCCTGAGATGAGACCTTGGTTCAGTCGTACTCCAGAACTGACCACTTTCCCCACAAAACACAAGAGTTTCTGCTTACCTTAGTCCTTCTTGCCCCATTAATTCTGTCATTCATTAAATGCTAGGGGAAATGTTTAACAAAGTCTCCACCAGTAGCTTACTATAAAGGACCATTTAGGTCCATATTTCTACAACAACCAACACAAAATGTTTCCTTTTATAGTTTTTATTACAAAATTAAAACAATACATATTCCCATCACCATACAGTGCATTCAGAAAGTATTCAGACCCCTTCCCTTTTCCACATTTTTTATTATTCTTATATTATATATATTATATATATTATTCTAAAATCAATTAAATAAAAACATTTCATCATCAATCTACACAGAATGACAAAGTTAATTTTTTTTTGCAAACAATGACAAACAGAAATACCTTATTTACATAACTAATTAGACCCTTTGCTATTATACTCGAAATTGAGCTCAGGTGCATCCCGTTTCCACTGATCATCCTTGAGATGTTTCTACAACTTGATTGGAGTCCACCTGTGGTCAATTCAATTGGACATGATTTGGAAAGGCACACAGCTGTGTGTAAGGTCCCACAGTTGACAGTGCATGTCAGAGCAAAAACCAAACCATGAGGTCAAAGAAATTGTCCGTAGAGCTCTGAAACAGGATTGTGTCGAGGCACAGATTTGGAGAAGGTTACCAAACAATTTCTGAACACAGTGGCCTCCATTATTCTTAAATGGTAAAAGTTTGGAACCACCAACTCTCCCCAGAGCTGGCCGCCCGGGAAAACTGAGCAATTGGGGGAAAAGGGCCTTGGTCAAGGAGCTTACCAAGAACCCGATGGTCACTCTGACAGAGCTCCAGAAATACAGGTGTGCTAAACTTGTAGCGTCATACCCAAAAAGAATCGAGGCTGCAATCGCTGCCAAAGGGGTTTCAAAGTACTGGGTCTGAAAACCTAAGTAAATGTGAGTTACATTTTTTTATTTGTAATACATTTTAAAACATTTCTAAAAACCTGTTTTTGCTTTGTCATTATGGGGTATTGTGTGTAGATTGAGGTAAAAAAAAAACTGAATCGATAGAATAAGTCTAACGTAACAAAATGTGGAAAAAGTCAAGGGGTCTGAAAACTTTCAGAATTCACGGTATATACAGAAATAGCAGTCTGACTATAGTAAACAATGTACACAAACACTAAAGGTGAAGCGGCTCTATTGGGAAACTGTCTTCAGGTCAGCTTTTAGTTCGTCTCTGTTCCCAAGGTGAAAGTTCCCGTAGAGTCACAGTACCGTGTCCATAAGAAAGCACTTACAGGGAGTGGATCAGATCTTAGATCAGCTGTCTGCTTTGTTATAATGGTTTAGGGGTTAGACTCGAAACACTGTAGCAGCACACGAACCAAGTATATGTCCACAATAGGCTACTGTATCAGTGGTGCGAGTGTTCATAGATTGGAATCATCTCATACTTCCTCAAACAAGTTATCAGCTGTGCTCCAGAGTGTGCAGTCAAAGAGAAGAGGTGGTTAACTGGTCTCAGATCAGCTTTGACAAGTGTCTCCCAGCTGAATGCTCCCGGTCACATGGGCAATGAAACAACGGAGCAGGTATATCCCCGAAAAATGGAGAGAACTGTCGATTAGGAGAAAGAGAGAGAGAGAGATCAGTATATAACTGCTTCAAATTTTTGAAGACATCCAAACATATTTGCATGTATAGAATTGGCAAGGCCTGCTATACACAACAGAGTAATGAAGTGAGAAAGTAGGTTTGCCTACCTGTGAAGAATGACAGTTAACATACTAGGGTATGTGTATGTACAGTTTACGAGCCATTATAACGGGGCCCTTCCGTGTTAGTAAATTAGCGCATTAGTGTGCTGGTATCTGTAGAGTAGCACCTCAGTGGGTCTGTTATCAGTTAGTTACTGGTGTGAGATATTCTTCCGACACTCAACCTCTATGGAATGTGCAGCCGGACGAAACCCCCAAGGCCTTGCCCGAGAGTGTGAGTGATAGTCAGTCAATCTCTCACACACACAGTGTCACTCCTGCACACGGTCATTCCCCTCCCTCCAATTTCAATGACAGTGTGCAGTCAGGGCCATGTGTGTGTGTGTGTGTGCCCAACCATACGTGTGTGTCACTGCCACCATTATCTTGTCTTATCTGATCACTGATAGCCATCTGACCCAATTAGATAGGTAGGTTTTATTTACACAAATGCATGTGTGCACTTTCACAGTTTGCAATAAAGATGACTGAACTGCACTGCAGCTTACATAAGATAACATGTAAGCTGCACTGTGACATAATCCAGTCTGTCCTTTCCTGTCACCTAAAGAATTAGGAAGACAGGTTAGTCAAACTACAGCACTAAACGATGGCACACTTTCTGGTATACAGTGAAGGCAACAGAGATTTTACAGTACAATATCACCGTACTGTATGGTGTGGTTGGCATGACGATGGAACTGAAGCATATCGTTCCATTATCGAAAAGGATGAACAAGAAATATCTGAGATGATGGCGTACAAAACATTAAGAACACCTTCCTAATATTGAATACTGTACTGTCTTTGTATCCATTGATGTAATTCATGTTTTGTTGCATTTTTTTATACTTACATAGACTATTCATCTAAATACAGACTATACCAAACATGAAGAACCCCTTCCTAATATTGAGTTGCACCCCCTTTTGTCTTCAGAACAGCTTCAAATTTGTCGTAGCAGGGACTACAAGGTGTAGATGCTGGTCCATGTTGACTCCAATGCTTCCCACAGTGGTCATGTGTGCTGGATGTCCTTTGAGTGGTACACACATTCTTGATACACACGGGAAACTGTTGAGCTTGAAAAACCCTTCAGCATTCAAAAGGCACTTAAATATTTTGTCTTGTCCACTCACCCTCTGAATGGCACACATACAAAATCCATGTCTCAATTGTCTCAAGGCTTAAAAGCGCTTCTTTAACCTGTCTCCTCTTCATCTACACTGTTTGAAGTGGATTTAACAAGTGACATCAATAAGGGATCATAGCTTTCACCTGGATTCACCTGGTCAGTCTATGTCATGGAATGTTTTGTACACTCAGTGTACATTTTGTATGTAAGCAGTCAGCATGCAGCCACACTTTCTTCCTGTAGACGACGACAATTCCATCTGTGACGACCTTGGTCTAGTCATGTGATTGCTACAATGACATGAGTGAAATGAGTGAGAGAGGGTGTGTCAGTCGGTCTTTTTTCAAATAAGTGAGACTGACTAACTCCATGGCCTTGAATATTGAGCAATAGTAATGGCTTCTTTTTGTAAGCACTAACTCCGCCATGGCTTGTTAAGCCTATGGGGAAAGGAATGGGGGTTTTGGAGGGTTTTCTGATAAATGCAGAAAATACAAAAAGGTATTAGGAGATCATAAATGCATCATAATTCCCCAAAAGTGACGTTAGCTGATAAAGATTATCTGATAAAAAAATTACGTATAAGACATATGTATTTTTTTAATCAGATAATGTTCATCAGCTAACGTCACTTTTTGGGAATTTTTAAGCATTTATGTAATCAAAACAAGCACATAAATGCTCCATAATTCCTAAAGGTCATTAACTCACAGAACAAAACATCTCCTAAACCTGTGTTAACCTTACTTTCGGTATTTATCTCAAAACCCCACTCTTTCCCCATTCATTTCCGTCATAGCAATGGCCGTACGAACCAGAGGTAACACATTGTTTAGGACTATAAAGGCGATCTCTATAACGATGTGTGTGTAATTCTGACATCACATTGACATTCTGACATGGCAAGTTCACAGTGACAAGCCATCAGTCTAAAAAGAGAGATATATATGGTGCACAATTTACTGAAAATAGTAGGGTGTGTGGGTGACTCACCTGACCAGGAAGGGCTGTGGGAAGCATCTAACAGTTTGTGTTATGGCGTCCTGAAGTTGCAGCAGGTTAGTCAACAGCACCCCCTGGCGGCACTTATCGATCTTGGTCACCACAATCTGCGTCACACACCATGACAAAGATGCCTCATTAACAAGTTCTGATAGGCTATACGATCATGAATGAATAAACAGGTTCTCATTGTGTCCTAGTCTAAATCAGACACTGTGTTCCCAATTCCCAAGCAAAACAAATGGTTCTGAGGAACAATAGCGAACGCTTTTTGCTCATCTTCTGGGTGGTTTAGGATGCTGCAAGTGGCAGGGGCTAGGCCTGGATTTTATTTGCAATATGACGAGTGCATCCATTCATTCCATGTAAGTACATCAATGGGATCATTTTAATCTGACACCAGTCCTTTAGTCTGTTGTGGCTCCACAAGGTGGATATAAGCTTTATTTAAG
>NC_092168.1:17088433-17100933 GCF_045791955.1 Oncorhynchus clarkii lewisi
ATACTTGGGAGTCAAAAATATATAATATTGTCAAAAATGAATATTGTGATATGTAACTGTATCCATTTTATTCTCCATCACTAATATTTAGCCTCCAATGGAGGTGAAAGCAGCAAATGAAATTGAGCCCAAACTGAGAAAAAGTTATTTGAGAAAAAAAAGAAAGTTATACTGAGAAATGATTTGCAACTGCCTAAAGGTGTTTTCGAATGAGTAGCTCATCTCTGGCACTCTATGAGGTGAATTGTCCACCGCCAACCGAATGACAAAAAGCAGGAGAAAGAACAATGCTGCATTATCCATGCAGGAGGCCATTTCCTACACACTTCTGATAATTGAGATGAAAACAAGCACCAAGAGAACGCTAGCTGTGTGACGACCCTCTCTCTCTCCAATCAATGTAACTCTGTTTTGATTGCTCTGTGACATAATCGTCACATCTTCTTTCACTGGCCAGATTTCATCTCATAAGCATTGCCTGGACGTGCTAGTTTATTTCTGTACTAGGGCGATTCCCTGTAAAAGATACCTGAGCATGCATCGATCTCTCTTCCACCGCCTGAAGCAGACATTGCCCTCGGCATGCCACTGTCACATGTGAAACCTGCAGTATCACAGCATCTCAGAGTGGAGAAGCTCAGCCTGGTGCGTCAGCATCTGGATGAAATCCGGGAATTGCAGTATGCTATCAGGTGCGTTGAGGAGGACAACCAGTACCTCAGGATGGAAGTGCGCAGAGTACGAGAGGAACTGTCCACCACTGTCAATATAAGACATCACCAGGAACCTGCAGAAGGAGCTACAAGATCTAAGGCAGGAATTGGTCAGCCACCACCACCAACTCCTTAATTCCAGTATAAATCAAGGACCCAGTAAACTGTTGAACAAGGACCCATCAACAAACCAAACCATCCAACCAATCCAACTCAGCTGACCCCCTCCACCCCAGTCTCACGGCCCGTGATTGCTCCTACTCCTGCCATCCTCCACATAGAAGAAGAGAAGAAGCCTGACATTGTTTTGATGATGGATTCCAATGGAAAATTAAAAGAGAAAAAAAGAGTGGTGGCAAAGTTGCGGTGCCCCACATCTGAGAGAGCCATGGAGCTCCTGAACGTGGCCCAGCTTGGTTCACCGAGCCTTATCATTGTACATACTGGAACCAATGACCTGCATGCTCAACAGGAGATGGTGGTTACATCACTTGGGAGGGTGTTGGAGCAGGCCTCTACCACCTTCCCTGATGTGATGATTGTAATATCCACCCTGCTCCGGAGGAGAGATGTTCAACCTGCCACCATCTAGAGGATAAATGCCAGCTTCTCCTAGCACTGTGCTAAATGACCAAATGTCAAATTGGCCCAACTTCCCACCCGTAGTTTGGACTGCCTGTATGATAATGTACATTTGCTCAAAGAGGCTGTCCCCACCTTCGCCAGGATGTTGCTCTGGGTGGCCAGTCCACCTCACCCCACAGGAGCAGCAGACCAGCCACCAACTCCCGAGACAAATCAGACGCACGTTTAGACCTGCATCCAGTGGCACCTCACAGAGACTGGAGAACAGCCAGCAACACTGCCCACCACACCACCTTTTACCACTTATCTCCCAGGAACTGCATGCAGATACACTGAGCTATGCTCAAGCTGTACGCAGTCAGAGGCCCCACACAGAGTTTGGAGCATCGCCGGCCACACTGCCCTCCACACCACCCTCTTCAATTCCCCTTACAAACTCCTTCCCATGTTACCAGACCAGGCCTGCCTAAGCACAGCACAACCAGACCCGCCTCAGCACAGCACAACTAGACCTAGCCCCATCACAGCACAGCTCTACCAGGCCCACCTCAACTCAGCTATACAGTACTCAGCACCAACCACTACCCTAGGGTCTGGCAAAACACTGTTGAGGGTAGTGCACCACATGCTGCAGTACACACCATGTACTCTTCAGATCATCAACACTCATATGCTGAGAGTTTGGAGCTCCATCAGCCACACTGCCCTCCGCATCACCCTCCTCAAATCCCCCACAATCTCCTCCCAGGCTAGGTTTGGTTACCCTCCCTGATCCCATCCCCAGGACAGGCCTGGGACCATAGAAATAAAAATGAATAGAATGGGCTTGGAAGCTCCTAACCCTAGCAACTGACTGCTAAACTCGTGTGTACACTTGCAATGGCATCCTGGTATTGTGATGCAATAATTTCCATGGTATTTAGACATTTTCTATTAATTGATGACAGATTGCCACAATAATGTGGGGATGTTCATTCAAATAATGCTAACTGATGTGGCTCACGCAAAGTACTTTTTGTAACGTCAGTATGTCCATTTTATGTAACATCAATAATGCTTCTTATTTGCTTTATTTCTCCAACATGTCAATATTAGCAAGAGGCACTATAGGCAGACAAAAGTTCCATTTATATTTTGTTTGTTCATTCTGTGAGACATTTAAGTTGTGATTTTGCATGCACATTTAACGTCCATAATCGCTGGAATCTCCCACTATCGAGTTTTGTTGTTGTATTGCCAGGACATGTGTAGTCACACACACATACCTTCATGCCACAGCACTCACCAGGACTCCGGCGACGATGGATGCAAGGGTATTTCTCCTCTCCCCCCAGTCAATGCACTCACACTCCGGCATGCGGAAGTTGTCCAGGAACCCTGCCATCTTCAGCCCTTCTGACCCCTGTGGTCAAACCTTACTGTTGTCTCAGTCAATCTCTAATGTTCCTTAGATAGGTAGGTAGCACTCAGACTGTTGACACTGACACAGATGAACGTTAAGCAGTGATCTGCTGTGCTGCTTCTGTACACTTGACCCTCTGGGATTGGTTTGTCAATCAATCGAGTTTGTTGCCTACAAAAACAAGGAGGTAGGATTATTGATTCTGTATCAAACTCCAATATTCACATCAAGCCCCTAACGTTACACTTGATCGAGGTAGGTCTAGAAACTTTCTTGGCCAGCTTCAATATGGTAATCATATTGCACTCTAGGTGGAACTTTCAACACAATGTTTACCTATCCAATCCGTTTTATCCATTGGGGTACATAGCTAGCCATTTAGCAAATACTATTGGCTGTGGGAAGAGCATAGGCAATGTGACAACAATAAGTGCCAGCAAAAGTTAGGTAGTTAGCTAGCTAGTTAGCTGTTTACAGCAACAGACTAACGTTAGTTAATATAGATAACGTTATTTAGCTAGCTAGTTAAACCTACAAATGTCAAGATAGCCATGAGTAGCACGTAAATCTTACATTGCGAACTCAACTGCAAAACAGTGAAATATTGTATTATTTTAATTAACAGAATAAATAAAAGCTAACAAGGTTCGTTTCGTCTATCTATCTAACGTTATCTAACTGTTAACGTTAGCTAACTTATCAGATAACGTTAGTTATTATTATTTTGCACTGATGCAGTGCCCTGCTCTGGTCCACCTATCCAACAAACAGGCGCTTTCTGGCAAAAAGTGCGTATACATGTCTTGAATGTAACCATATTACTCGTAGAAAATATAATTTTGCTCACCTCAATGGCAATGTTTTCAGTTTCATTTAGCTAGCTGTGCTACAACGACGAGGATGAAGCGACGTTGTATCAGGAAGCGTGCTAACCAATCAAAGTAAGGCAATCACAGCAAAGTGACCAATCAATTTTCGCTTATAGAAAAGTGAACGTAAAGTGTCATTTGTAGTGCAGGAATGTGGGGTGAAAGTCAGGAAACGTATTACAGATCATCTAGCTGTACATACAGCAGAGCTGATGGCCATACTGTTGGCCTTGCAGTGGGTAGAGGAAGTCAAGCCAGACAGAGTAGTTATTTGCTCTGATTCATGTGCAGTGCTAAGGGGTCTCCAGTCCTTTATATCACGTAGCAGACAAGACCTGCTTCATGAGGTGCTACAAACAGGAGTAAACAAATGGGTATACAGATAATATTTACCTGGGTCCCAGCTCATTTGGGAGTGGAGGGGAACGAAGCAGTTGATGTACTGGCTAAACAAGCACTAAGTAGTGGGGATGTTGATGTGGTAGTTTAAATGAGCAAGGCAAAAAGCATGATATGGAGAGTGATGGAGGAGAAATGGCAGGAGCAGTGGAATAGAGATACTAAGGGCAGGTATTTATTTCAAGTACAGAGGAAAGTTGGGGAGGGGAGAAAGGCAGGAAGGGACAGAAGACAGGAGGCTATATTTACAAGATTAAGTGTGGGACACAGCCAGTTGAATAAGACCTTACATAGGAAAGCATCCAACAGGAAAATGTGAGTATTGCCAAGAAACAGAGACAGTGGAGCATGGGGCGGCAGGTAGCCTAGTGGTTAGAGCATTGGACTAGTAATCGAAAGGCTGCAAGATTGAATCCCTGAGCTGACAAGGTAAAAACCTGTTGTTCTGAACAAGGCAGTTAACCCACTGTTCCTAGGCTGTCTTTGAAACTAAGAATTTGTTCTTAACTGACTTGCCTAGTTAAATAAAGGGGAAAAAATGTTATTGATACAGTGTGGTCATTATTGTAAGGAAAGAGAGAGGATGGGATCTACTATGAGGGAGAAGGTGATACAGGAAATTAGTTTAAAGAGTATATTTCATAGAACGTCTTTAGATATAGTCCCAAATATTATATTTGTTTAAGAGTAACGGGGCTGGCAGGATTTAGTTTCTCCCTTTTTCTGGCCCACACTCCAGTACAGCAGGTGGCAGAAATGCACCATAACGTTGGATGCCAAGCGCCGATAAACCCCACCGAAGAAGAAGAAGTCTTTTTCACGCCACTTCGATACAAAGTTATTTTTGTAGTAGGTTAGGAGAGGATTTTAGCTAACCATCACTATTTCCATCATCTTAATATCAGTATTGTAACCTAGTTAGTTCTCAGTTCCCAACCTCTTTCGGTTACTGTTCCACAAACTGAATGTTGCTCTGTCCGGAGTAGCCCTGAAGTACCCCCTTGTGCATTTTACCAGTAAACCTATGATCTCATGAGTTATCAAGTACCCTTGGTTGGGAACCACTATCCTAAACTGCTCCGAAAAAGTCACTTTGGTATCGAAGTGGCGTGAAAATAGTGTTTTCCCTTTGCTTTCAAATTGAGACTCAAACAGCTTTGTCTTTGTTGTATAAAGATGTGTTCTAGTCATGCTACCACCAGTTCTGGCTTCTTTTATTACATTTTTTATATCCAGGTTGTCTAGGATATATTATGTCTTGCAAGAGGAACCTGGTTCAACTTCAAGATAGAGTCAACAAAGCTACATGTATTACAAATAAATGGAAACATCCATTACATGTATTGCACATGTATTAATGGGATAGGTGTCCCACTAGCGGGACAACTTCTGGTGAAACTGGAGGGTGCGCAATTCAAATAAATAATCATAAAAATTATGGATATTAAACATTTAGGTACATATAAGTGTTGGCTGAAAGCTTCAATTCTTGTTAATCTATCTGCACTGTCTGATTTACAGTAGCTATTACAGCGAAAACATGCCATGCGATTGTTTGAGGACGGTGCCCCACATCACAATATTTTTCCACCGGCACAGGTTTCATACATTCACAAATAACGATTAAATATTCACGTACTTTTTGAAAATCTTCCTCTGATTTGTCATCCAAAAGGTCCCAGCTATAACATGCAGTGTCATTTTGTTTATCGATTTGAGTAATCCACTCGTTCAACATGCAGAGAAAGGAATCCGAAAATCTACCCCTAAACTTTGTTTCAACAAGTCAAAATATGTTTTGATTTACTCCTCAGATACCCTAAAATGTAATCAAACTATAATATTTCTTACGGAAAGAAGTATGTTCAATAGGAAACCGATTTTAGCAGGTGCGCCCTGTCTTCATGGCGCGTGCAAACAGCACAAATTTCCAAGACTGTCCCTGTTCTAAAACTGACCTTTCTTGTTTGTTTTTGAAGTTACAAGCCTGAAACCTTGAACATAGACTGCTGACACCCTGTGGAAGCCATAGGAATTGCATCCAGGGAGCTAATTTTCAATATGACCTTTTACTTGCCTTTCTAAGAGGATGGTCTCTCAAAAAAACATTATTTGGATTTCCTCCTACCATATATATTGTGTTATTTTCTCCTAAATTATTTGAACATTTCTACAGACTTCAGAGTGTTTTCTTTCAAATGGTACCAATTATATGCATATCCTGGCTTCAGGGTCTGAGCAACAGGTAGTTTACTTTGGGCACGTCATTCAGGCGGAAATGGAGAAAAAAGGGGCCTAGCCCTAAGTTAAATAGTAAACAAATCGTAATAATGTGTAAATGTCAAGTGTGCTGTCCTAGTGGCACACATCAATAACATTCATCAGTACAGATACAAAATGCTTCAGAGGCAATCATAACAGGTGAAATCGTATGATTAACCTGGACTTTGACTGTCCTTCCCTCTCTTCAAGTCATGCCTGTGCAGTGCACACCACACTCCTCCCAATGAGTCATGACATTAGGGGGTTGGTCAGGGGAGGGGTTAACATTTGTTTTGACATTAGAGAAGCCACAGCAGTTGACAGTGCTGGAGAGACTAAAAAACGGCTTTTTGTATTTCATCAGACAATTTAGCTAACTACGTTGTGTATCTGTGACATCTCTGTGTGAAATGGTGTGACTGATCATCAACTGTGAGTCTCTTTTCAAATATCTGCTACTAAATTCACGTTGTATTAGATATACCAGACACTTATATTTACCCAATATAAGGCTCTGAGATAGCTGGGCTATGTCAGTGATAGCAACATGAAAATGCATAATGACTAGATAAGTTCTCCTTGAGGCTTGGCAGTGTTTTCCTGCCTTGGTTTTACAGTCAGCATTACAGCAGTGCCTTCCCTTCCCTGTCTGATACACATTCCCTCTGCAACTACCCACTTGTATAAACACTTCAAAACAAGTGTACAGTAAATAGGTCTTGTGAATTGCAACTTGGGTGGAGTTGTCGTAAAGGCCATGAGGCTTATGTGGAAAGAACAGAAGAGATGGGAAGAGGATTCAGATTGAGACAAAGAGACAGGGTCTATTTGAGTTTGCGACACACTCTTTTCACACCACTTTGATACAGCTAACCCTAACCCTTTCCTAACCTTAATCTAATTGTCCTTACCTGTTACGTTAATGATCCCAACCTGCTGTGTAAGTTCTCCTAACTTGCTACGGAAAAGTAACTTCAGGTCGTAGCTGTATCAAAGTGGCGTGAAAATAGTGTTTCTCATTAGAGTTTGCAACTGAAGCATGAGTCAGCATATTTCTAAAATAAATAATACCGAAGGCCATATGCCTTCAGTATTCCCCATTCAAACCTGTATATTTTGTCATTATGAAGTACTTTTAAACCCATGAAATATGTCAGTTCAATTAGTCCTTCGCTCTTCAGCAAAGTAGGAGGGGTGCTCACTGCTCAACGACAATGACAAGAATCAAATAATTGGGCTTATACACAGGAAAAACTTGGTATGGTTCTATGGTACTATAATACATGGTGTTGGAGCACTCAATGAAATATGTGGATACACTTTATTTGAATTCTCTGTCAGGGTTACATAATGTGATCATAACACTGACATAGCCGTTGGAATATCTAAAGTCAGTTGAGAGAAGCTACATGACTGTTAACCAGTATATGTAGGCCCACACACTACCTGTTGAATTCCACTTCACATATACATGGTGTTCATTCAGGCACACTTTTCAAGGAGAGAAGTCAATAGGGGTGGAATTCTATTTTACACTATAAAAAAGGCTGGATTAAAAACAACCCAATATGGGTTCTTTTGTAACCCAGCGCTGGGTAAATATTGGGCAGAACACACACTGGGTTGTTTTTGACCTAGCCAGTTGGGTTGCTTGAATCACCCAACATGTTGGGTTGTTTGCATTACCCAAAAATGTGTTAGTTTAACCTTCAGTTGAATACTTTCATGCTGGGTTGACTTAGCAGCTGTGTCTTTTTTAATGTAACTGTCAGGTTATTATCCGGAGGTGTGGCTTGTTAGGGGCGTGGCTTTCTTATAGAGCTTATTGGCCACCCGTGAGAGTACATTTAATTCCTGTTCATCATGTTAAGTTTACTGCAAATTAAAAATGTCCTTACTTTCTTTCGCATTTTATACATTCTTCTAGAATATTAAGACTATTTATTACATATTATAATAAGGTGGTATCTATCCCAACAATGGGACATGCATAGGCTTTTATGCAACATACATTTCTGTAAGCATCAATGAAGCTGAAAAAATGTCAATGTTCAACCTTAACATGTAATAAATATACAACAGAACAGATGAACATGAATGACATTTACTCTCACGGGTGGCTAAAAATAAATATCTGAAAGCCACGCCCCTACTAAACTACATCTCTAGTCTTCTGTTCCCCTGGGTCATATCTCAATAAATCGCAGCACCAATAACCCAGTATTAACAACCCAACCTTGTTATTTTTAAAGAAAACAACCCAACTAAGTGAACGAACTCCTGCAACCCAGCAGTTGAGTGAATCAAACAACCTACCTCTGGCTCAGAAATGCTGTCATGAACAATCAAGGGGCTTTCATTGAGCCTTATTATTGAATTATTCAATAAAAGTATTCAACTATTCAGAGTGAGCTTCAATGATGATAGCTAGGTCAATTCCATCTAAACAACCGTGGACATACTGTTTCGGTAACGTCTGCCATTCATATAGTCCTGATTAGATTCTATATCGTTCATCTCCTCAGGGACTTTTCACCCAAGGATTTTGGTCAGGACTAGCTATTGAACAAGTAGGCTACATCTGGCTTCCTGAATCCTTGAGTCTGTACACAGAGTTATCATTCATAACTCTCTGGTTATTAACACTAACAGTAGGGGGTATTTTACCTCACTGTGCCTGGGGCTGTTATTGCATGAAATACCGCAGCCTGCAGCATATATCCAATATATGTAGTTATAATTGAAGAGTTTATTTACGATTCACTATATCCACCATTTTTTCACAATTGTGTTTTATCATCAGAAATGATTGCTTATGGGTACCTTTATGTTTGTGTAAAATATGAATGCTCTCAGATGTTTAATTCACAGATTATAGAAACATGTGTTTTTTATGCAAAATGATATGCACTGTTTAGCTGGAATGGAATGTTCATATCCTGTATATTTGGCTGTGATGTGGATGTCTCACTTAGGTTAGCATAAGATGAATGTACTTACTATAAGTCACTCTGGATAAGAGCATCTGCTAAATTACTAAAATGGTCAATGTAAATGTTATACATAAAGATCTCATGTTACTTCCTGTATTGAATTGTAAAAAATATATATAAAACATTTGATGTCACAAATGTATCTTTATAAATATAAATAATGTAGTTAGTTTTTACATTTGACTGTGTAAAACCTAGCAGGACTTAATTTTTTTTACGGGGTAGATCAGCTTTAATATTGCTGACAGATTGTAGCTTTCATCAATGCATTTGTCTGCATCATTACCAATTCCCCATATATATATATTTATACCCAGTACCAGTCATAAGTTTGGCCACACCTACTCATTCAAGGGTTTTTCTTTATTTGTAATATTGTCTAATAGTGAAGACATCAAAACTATGAAATAACACATATGAAATAATGTAGCAACCAAAAAAGTGTTAAACAAATCAAAATATATTTAATATTTGAGATTCTTCAAAGTTGCCACCCTTTGCCTTGATGACAGCTTTACATACTCTTGGCATTCTCTCAACCAGCTTCACCTGGAATGCTTTTCCAACAGTCTTGAAGGAGTTCCTATATATCCTGAGAACTTGGCAGCTTTTCCTTCACTCTACGGTCTAACTCACCCCAAATCATCTAAATTATTTTGAGTTCAGGTGATTGTGGAGGCCAGGTCATCTGATGCAGCACTCCATCGCTCTCCTTCTTGGTCAAATAGCCCTTACACAGCCTGGAGGTGTGTTGGGTCATTGTCCTGTTGAAAAACAAATAATAGTCTCACTCAGCAAATACCAGGTGGGATGAGATGTTGCTGCAGAATGCTGTGGTAGCCATGCTGGTTAAGTGTGGTATGATTTCTAAATAAATCACTGACAGTGTCAGCAGCAAAACACCCCCACACCATCACACCTCCTCCTCCATGATTCATGGTAGGAACCACAAATGCGGAGATCATCCGTCCACCTACTCTGCATCTCACAAAGATAAAGAGTAGGTGTTCAAACTTTTGACTGGCACTGTATATGGTACTGCATATTTCCTTTATTATTTTCCACTAAC
Source organism: Oncorhynchus clarkii lewisi (assembly GCF_045791955.1). Taxonomy (NCBI): domain Eukaryota; kingdom Metazoa; phylum Chordata; class Actinopteri; order Salmoniformes; family Salmonidae; genus Oncorhynchus; species Oncorhynchus clarkii. The sequence goes on from NC_092168.1 coordinate 17,098,726, forward strand.
CCAACCACCCCTCCCCTAATTGGAGTAAACTAATGAAAAACAAAACTTGGGCTTCTACTTCAGCTTATACAGTTGAAGTCGAATATTTACATACACCTTAGCCAAATGCATCCAGTTTTTCACAATTCCTGGCATTTAATCAGAGTAAAAATTCCCCGTCTTAGGTCAGTTAGGATCACCACACTATTCTAAGAATGTGAAATATCAGAATAATAGTAGAGAGAATTATTTATTTCAGCTTGTATTTCTTTCATCAAATTTCCAGTGGGTCAGAAGTTTACATACACTCAATTAGCATTTGGTAGAATTGCATTTAAATTGTTGAACTTTGGTCAAACGTTTCGGGTAGCCTTCCACAAGCTTCCCACAATAAGTTGGGTGAATTTTTGCCCATTCCTCCTGACAGAGCTGGTGTAACTGAGTCAGGTTTGTAGGCCTCCTTGCTCGCACACACCTTTTCAGTTCTGCCCACAAATTTTCTATACGATTGAGGTCAGGGCTTTGTGATGGCCACTCCAATACCTTGACTTTGTTGTCCTTAAGCCATTTTGACACAACTTTGGAAGCATTCTTGGAGTCATTGTCCATTTGGAAGACTCATTTGCGACCAAGCATTAACTTCCTGACTGATGTCTAGAGATGTTGCTTCAATATATTCACATAATTTTCCTCGTCATGATGCCATCTATTTTGTGAAGTGCACCAGTCCCTCCTGCAGCAAAGCACCCCCCAACATGATGCTGCCACCCCCATGCTTCACGGTTGGAATGGTGTTCTTCGGCTTGCAAGACTCCCCCATTTTTCTCCAAACATAACGATGGTCATTATGGCCAAACAGTTCTATTCTTGTTTCATCAGACCAGAGGACATTTCTCCAAAAAGTATGATCTTTGTCCCCATGTGCAGTTGCAAACTGTAATCTGGCTTTTTTTATGGCTGTTTTGGAGCTGTGGCTTCTTCCTTGCTGAGCGGCCTTTCAGGTTATGTCAATATAGGACTTGTTTTACTGTGGATATAGATACTTTGTACCTGTTTCCTCCAGCATCTTCGCAAGGGTCTTTGCTGTTGTTCTGGGATTGATTTGCACTTTTCGCACCAAAGTACGTTTATCTCTAGGAGACAGAACGCCTCTCCTACCTGAGCGGTATGACGGCTGCGTGGTCCCATGGTGTTTATACTTGCGTACTATTGTTTGTACAGATGAACGTGGTACCTTCAGGCGTTTGGAAAAGGCTCCCAAGGATGAACCAGCCTTGTGGAGGTCTACAATTTTTGGCTGATTTCTTTTGATTATCCCATGATATCAAGCAAAGAGGCACTGAGTTTGAAGGTAGGCCTTGAAATACATCCACAGTTACACCTCCAATTGACTGAAATTATGTCAATTAGCCTATCAGAACCTTCTAAAGCCATGACATCATTTTCTGGAATTTTCCAAGCTGTTTAAAGGCACAGTCAATTTAGTGTATGTAAACTTCTAACCCACTGGAATTGTGATACAGTGAGTTATAAGTGAAATAATCTGTCTGTAAACAATTGTTGGAAAAATTACTTGTGTCATGCACAAAGTAGATGTCCTAACTGACTTGCCAAAACTATAGTTTGTTAAGAAGAAATTTGTGGAGTGGTTGAAAAACGACTTTTAATGACTCCAACCTAAGTGTATGTAAACTTCCAATTTCAACTGTACATACTGTATATATTTTAAACAAATACATGTGTGTCATGCCATGATTAGATAGTGAAAAAACACACCGATCTCTTTCATAATTCCTTTAAGCAATAAAAGCTCATTTGGATATATAGCGTTTTGGAATAAAACTCTTAAATTGCTCCCATCACTCCTATTACTGTATGTGTGTTTCATTCTATCTATCTCTCTTCTATTCTATGACAGACTATCCAAAATCACACATACTGACCACTTGTATGGATGTTACTCCTCCCATAGGAACAGTTAATTAACTGAAAATGATTCTTCCTTCAGCCTGCAGTTACGTGTTGCGGCGCATCCGGGCTGCAGTGAGAAGGGGAGAGCAGCCAGAGAAGCCCACCGCAGAATGTAGCCAAGCCAAGGGTGAGTGGGCTCACCTGGGGCAAGAGGAGGCCTGGAGGTCCTTGGGCTCTGGGGGTCAGGGGGATGCTGCTCAGACAACAAATAGTTTGATTTAGGCCCCATATCAGCTGATTGATATTGCCTGAAAGATG